>NC_092748.1:9148763-9230767 GCF_047496795.1 Chiloscyllium punctatum
GGTAAGGGAATGGGCCTGGGTGGGGATGCTGTTCAGAGGGTCAGTGTGGACTTGTTAGATCAAATGGCCTGTTTCCACACTGTGGAGAGTCTATGAAGTGTAAGTGAGTCACATCCTCTCTCCAACTGGTTAGTTTAAGCTGCTTGTTAGGCTGACTCTTACCACACTGGGGACTGTTCAGGTGTTCAGTTGCGGAATCGCATCTAACAACCAGCTGATTGTTTGGTCTTTTTAAGCATGGCCTGGTTGAGTATGGTATGTATTTCGCCAAAGGAACAACTGAAGGAACGTGCCACTTGTTCTGATGGGCTGACTGCTGGGCAGTAGGGCAGGTGTACCTGCCATTGGAGCAGAACTGAAATCCGTGTGAGTGATGTTGCTGAGTTGTGTGGTCAGCAGAAGGTGGAGAGAGGGAGCAAAGGTGAATAAAGGGACTTGAAGCTCGGACAGTTTCATAGGGTTAGGCCTGTTGCTCAAACCAGCAACACAGACTGGCTGGGCCTCCTGGTCTGCGTTCATTGGAGATGCGATGCTATTCTCTGAGTGCCATACTCTCTCTCTGGATCCCAACACACACATCCAAGAGCATTTCTTTCCAATGTGTTTAAAAAAAAAATGCTTTGATCCATGTTTTTAAGGCAAAGATAGATAGATTTTTGAACAGTAAAGGAATTAAGGTCTATGGCGAGTGGGTGGGGGGGAGTCCACTAAAAGATCGTATTGCATGGCAACACAGGCTTGACAGGCCAGATGGCCTACTCCTGCTTCTACTTCTTATGTTCAGGTCTCCCATTTCAGGCCAAGAAATACACGTCCATCATTTTTTTTTCTTGAAAGTACAATCTAAACATGACTTGCAGCAGCCTTTCAGCAGCAGGAAATGCATTTTGTTTGGAGAGAGGAATGCCTTCAACGTTCGGCACAAGTGAGTGCCGGCAAATCCTCCTTAGGCCCGTCAGCGATTCTGTCGGTGAAAGCACCACCGTGAGTGGGACTCAGTCTCGCGTGACAAGGCAGATGGTGGAAACAGAGCGTCCAGCAGACCCAGGCAGCACCTGCAAAGGGCGAAGAAAGTTTCACACTTAAGATTAATCAGCACCATCTTAACCCTTAATTCCTTTAGTGTTAATCAGACTCAGCTCTCAACATGAGGCAAGTAAGCTTCTGATCCACTTCCCTCTGGAGAGAAGGGAGAGGGAGAGAAAATCGAAGGAGACTTCACATTTGCAATGGGAAATGGAACTTCCCATTGCTGAGGTTACAGAGAGTAGAGAATTGCTTCCTATTGAAGGTTTCTTTATAATGGCCAAGCAATGTGTCTCAAGTACACACCAGAAGAACCTGTGCCAACTATCCACCGCCAAGTCCCAAACGAAACACATAACAGCAAACAAGTGACAACTCTCAGTTACCATTCCAGCCAACCTGGTGACCTGTTGGTTTGTGACAGGGCAACCACACTCACGAGGCGCTGTTCCAAAATTCCTTTAATTCACTTAACATATAACCAGGTTTCTGTTTTGCAGTGTTTGTAGAATCCAATACCTCACCCAGATTGACCATACCTCATTGTGGCTGTGACTCAGTCGGATCCCCTTTGTCTCTGAGTCACAGGTCCCTAACTCCTGAGGGCAGGGCTGAGGGACCGGAGTGCTATCTTTTGACAAAGACACTAAACTGAGACACCTGCTCATCCACGTGGATATCCACTATTCCAAAGGAGCTATCCTGACCAGTACCTATCTCTGAATCTGTTTTTGTGATGTCGGTTCTCGGGCCATTCCTGCATTTCTGTGCGCAGATTCATTTCCACTTCTGTTACAGTACAGCCACCGCACTTCAAAAAAAGGTATTTGTCCGTAAAGTGCTTTGAGACGTCTGGTGGCCATGAATAGAGCAATATAAATGTAAGTCTTCTTGTCTTTCTTACTGAACAGCTTTGTAATCAGCTGGGAAGCCTGGAGTTTGCATTAGCATGAACCTGGAGTCACTTTATATATCCCCTGTCAGCTCTGTTCAGACTGCAGTCAAACAGCAATGTGTGGGATGCACATCCTCCAGCAGTAACACTGGAGACTGTGTGAGACCTGGCAAGGAAACTGTTTTGTTTTATTTCAGCTGAATAAATCTTCAACTGATGCAAAAGAGATTCACATGCCTGTTATGGAAATAAAATTACTTTCTTTTCCTCTCCCTTTGCCATTTCATTGCAAGTTTCTGCCGCAAAACAAAATTCCCCAACAACCCCATCTTGAATCACATTGCTGCCTCTTGACATGACTTCTCACTTAAAGTCGAAGTAGCGTTCCTGAAAGTTATCATGTTAAGTGAAGTGACTTTAAGTGAAGCATGATTTCCCTTAGGAATCAACATTAATGCTGGAGTTACGTTCCTGAGGAAACTTTGGCACAGAAAGCCAATGTCAATATGGAATTACTGTGCCATACATGTGCAACACTGTGCAATCCATGGCTGCACAGATAAAGTATTATTGAGTCCAGTAGAGTTCAGAATTCTTTTCCAAAAATTAAGTCCACCGCAGTTCCTCTAACAGTACAGGCACAAACTACACAGAAATTTATAAAACCAAGGGTTAAAAATAAACTTTACTTCAGTACCTGAGTAAAACAAAACTCTTCTAAAAACCAATGATCTTCATTGCGGGGCGCAGACTCATCAGTGCCGACTCTTGTAGCACAATCAAGTAGCCTTGGTGATGGTGTGATGACACCAGAGGCACAATGGTGTGAGATGTTTCCAGGACATTAAAACAGGGAATAGTGCTTGGAGCTGTCGAGTGGATGAACATCGTGCGGTTGGGCAGTTTCAGGGCTGTGGATCAGTGTGTGACTGAATAGTGTGAGGCTCTACAACATATGGCAGTACACTGCAGGAGCTGTACAGTGTGGGGGTGTACAGTATAGGGGCTGTACAGTGTGGGTGTGTATGGTATGGGGGCTAAGAGTATGGAGGTGTACGGTGTAGGGGCTGTACAGTGTGGGCGTGTATGGTATGGGGGCTATACAGTGTGGAGGTGTACAGTGTAGGGGCTGTACAGTGTGGGCGTGTATGGTATGGGGGCTATACAGTGTGGAGGTGTACGGTGTAGGGGCTGTACAGTGTGGGCGTGTATGGTATGGGGGCTATAGAGTATGGAGGTGTACAGGATAGGGGCTGTACAGTGTGGGCGTGTACGGTATGGGAGCTATACAGTGTGGAGGTGTATGATATAGGGGCTGTACAGTGTGGAGGTGTACAGTATAGGAGCTATACAGTGTGGAGGTGTATGGAGTAGGGGCTGTATAACGTGGGGTGTAAGGTATAGGGGCTGTACAGTGTGGAGGTGTATTGTAGAGGAGCTGTATAGTTGGAGGTGTACAGTATAGGGGCTATACAGTGTGAAGTGTATAGTATAGGAGTTGTACAGTATAAGGGCTGTACAGTGTGTGACCGTACAGTGTGGGGTTGCACTATATGAGGCTGTACAATAAGGGGTGTGGAGTTGGGATGCAGCGGTTGGGGAGCTTACCTCTGGTCACACCTACTATTACATAGACTGTAAGACAAGGTGAGATTCAGCCCAGGGACAGAGAACCCACCAGCCCTTACTGCTGGCTTGTGAAGAATGACCACACACTGGGACAATGCTGCTGGGTCCTGTCCTTACAGATCTGATCATTTCATTGTTGGCAGGAGGAGAGATGAGTGACAACGCAGTTAATGTCAAACTCCACCTTCAGCCAGCATCTTGACAGCTGAACGCTGAGCCAATGTGACCTCTGCGCCTCCGCGCCTACTTCTTCAACCGGGATTCCCGCCCACCCTCTGACGACCCCTTCTCCCGCCTCCAACACTCCCCATCCACCTGGACACCCCGTGCTGCCTCTTACCCGCCCTCGATCTCTTCATAACCAACTGCCACCGCGTCATTGACTGTCTCAACCTGTCCACCCCTCTCACCCACTCCAACCTCTCACCCTTGGAACGTGCAGCTCTCCACTCCCTCCGCTCCAACCCCAACCTCACTATCAAATCAGCAGACAAGGGAGGCGCGGTAGTAGTTTGGCACACCGACCTTAACACCGCTGAGGCTAAACGCCAGCTCGTGGACACCTCCTCCTACTGCCCCCTTGACCATGACCCCACCTCCCATCACCAAACCATCATCTCCCAGACCATCCATAACCTCATCACCTCAGGGGATCTCCCATCCACCACCTCCAACCTCATAGTCCCACAACCCCGCACCGCCCATTTCTACCTCCTGCCCAAAATCCACAAACCTGACTGCCCCGGCCGACCCATTGTCTCAGCCTGCTCCTGCCCCACCGAACTCATCTCTGCATACCTCGACACGGTCCTGTCCCCCTTAGTCCAAGAACTCCCCACCTATGTTCGGGACACCACCCACGCCCTCCACCTCCTCCATGATTTTCGCTTCCCCGGTCCCCAACACCTTATCTTCACCATGGACATCCAGTCCCTGTACACCTCCATCCCCCATCACGAAGGACTCAAAGCCCTCTGCTTCTTCCTTTCCCGCCGTACCAACCAGTACCCTTCCACTGACACCCTCCTTTGACTGACTGAACTGGTCCTCACCCTGAACAACTTCTCTTTCCAATCCTCCCACTTCCTCCAAACCAAAAGAGTAGCCATGGGCACCCGCATGGGCCCCAGCTATGCCTGCCTCTTCGTCGGATATGTGGAACAGTCCATCTTCCGCAGCTACACTGGCACCACCCCCCACCTTTTCCTCCGCTACATCGATGACTGTATAGGCACTGCCTCGTGCTCTCACGAGGAGGTTGAACAGTTCATCCACTTTACCAACACCTTCCACCCCGACCTCAAGTTTACCTGGACCATCTCAGACTCCTCCCTCCCCTTCCTAGACCTCTCCATTTCTATCTCGGGCGACCGAATCAACACGGACATTTACTATAAACCGACCGACTCCCACAGCTACCTAGACGACACCTCCTCCCACCCTGCCCCCTGTAAAAATGCCATCCCATATTCCCAATTCCTTCGTCTCCGCCGCATCTGCTCCCAGGAGGACCAGTTCCAATACCGTACAACCCAGATGGCCTCCTTCTTCAAGGACCGCAATTTCCCCCCAGACGTGATCGACGATGCTCTCCACCGCATCTCCTCCACTTTCCACTCCTCCGCCCTTGAGCCCCGCCCCTCTAATCGCCACCAGGACAGAGCCCCACTGGTCCTCACCTACCACCCCACCAACCTCCACATACATCGTATCATCCATCGTCATTTCCGCCACCTCCAAACAGACCCCACCACCAGGGATATATTTCCCTCCCCTCCCCTATCAGCGTTCCAAAAAGACCACTCCCTCCATGACTCCCTCGTCAGGTCCACACCCCCCACCAAACCAAGCTCCACTCCCAGCACCTTCCCCTGCAACTGCAAGAAATGCAAAACTTGCACCCACACTCCCCCCTTACTTCCCTCCAAGGCCCCAAGGGATCCTTCCATATCCGCCACAAATTCACCTGCACCTCCACACACATCATTTACTGCATCCACTGCACCCGATGTGGCCTCCTCTATATTGGGGACACAGGCCGCTTACTTGCGGAACGTTTCAGAGAACACCTCTGGGACACCCAGACCGACCGACCCAACCGCCCCGTGGCTGAACATTTTAACTCCCCCCTCCCACTCCACCAAGGACATGCAGGTCCTTGGACTCCTCCATTGCCAGACCATAGCAACACGATGGTTGGAGGAAGAGTGACCTCATCTTCCACCGAGGAACCCTCCAACCACAAGGGATGAACTCAGATTTCCACAGTTTCCTCATTTCCCCTTCCCCCACCTTGTCTCAGTCCCAACCCTCGAACTCAGCACCACCTTCCTAACCTGCAATCTTCTTCCTGACCTCTCCGCCCCCAACCCCACTCCGGCCTATCACTCTCACCTTGACCTCCTTCCACCTATCGCATTCCCAACACCCCTCCCCCAAGTCCCTCCTCCCTACCTTTTATCTTAGCCTGCTGGACACACTTTCCTCATTCCTGAAGAAGGGCTCATGCCCGAAACGTCGATTCTCCTGCTCCTTGGATGCTGCCTGACCTGCTGCGCTTTTCCAGCAACACATTTTCAGCAATGTGACCTCTGACCTAGCCAGCTTTGTATCCCACTCAGCATCGTTTTCCTGTGCAAGGTCATGTTTAGACTGTGCAGTCTTGCCAATTTCTGAGCAGTACCTGGCATATCCAGGAAACCAGGATTAATCCTTGCGGGATTAAATTTGCCAGGAACTGCAGAAGAAACCGACAAGGCTGTTAAAAAGACATAGTCTCTTCTGTCATTGTCCTTCATGGATGTAAAAATGTTACAGGGAGAGGATGCCTTGTGGATTGGGAAGATGGATCCAGGTGGATGGCAGACTGCTTGATTGTGAAGACAATATGTCTGTATTAGGGACTGGTGTGGGAAGTGTGTTGTTAGGTGTGGGTGGGGTGGGTGGGGGAAGGGCGGGGGGAGCGGGGATGGTGGTACACAGCTGGTGGTGAAGTCTCCAAGAATACACCCAGGTTGGCAACCTTACCAATCAGAGAATTCAGTGTTTATAAATAAGGCCAATGGCTCCAGAGCACCCGAGCAACTTTGTGGTCTGGAATTCTAGGTTCTGCATTCCCTAATGGCATGTGCAAGGCATCTCTCAAACCCCCTTTCCTTTCTCTGGTGTCTGTGTGAATGTTGAATGTGACTGTGTTCTCTGATCTACAGAGATTCGCATGCCAACTGAGTAACAGCACCACCCCGATAATGGAGAGGGGGTACATTGTTGTGCGTCCTGTACTGTTTTAGACGGCCGATACTGAAAGGTTTTGCTAGTTTGAGTCCGATAAGTTTGCCCGACTTGTGAGCACATGAGCAAAGCAGATGGAGACCACAGGAACATGGAAAATGTAATTGTGGAGCCAAACAGGAAATGAAGGAAAATGTATCGCAGCTCAAAAGACCTGACAGCACTTTGTAGCCAGTGAAGTATTTTTGAAATCAAGTTGCTGTTGAACTTTAGGAAATTCAGTAGCCAAGTTGCACAAAGCAAACTCCCACAACAGTTATGTTACATCCGTAAACTAATCTGTTTTCACAGTTGCTGGTCCCTTGGCTTTCACACCGAGTGAGTGAATGAGTACTCATCCTCAGAACGATTAGTAGGAGGAGGAGGTGATAGCATTGTGGCAATGTGCAGGACTGGGAATCCACAGATCCTGCTAAAGGTTCTAGTTTAGACCCACTGCAGATAGTATCATTTACATTCAATTAATAGATCTGGAATTGAAAGCTAGTGTTAATAATGGTGCCCGATGTATCCAAACAGCTGGTTCACATCTTGGAAGGGAATCTTCCATCTTTACCTGGTCGGGCCTACATGCGACTCCAGACTCACAGTGACGTGGTGAACTCTGAGCAGGCCTTTGAAATGGCCAAGCAAGCCACTCATTCCAGCCAAGGATGAACATCAAGTGGGGCAGTGACACCTACATCCTGTGAAACAATGATAAAAAGTAACTCAAGGCGCCTTTATTCTTGTTCCTCTGATGTTTTGCAACAGCAATTTGTACTTATGTAGAATTACACATTTTTAATGTGGAAAGCATCCAAAGTGGTGCACAAGCTGTCAAAGGCTTGGGTGAACGAAGGAGGATTGAAGGAGCATCCAAAAGAAGGAGGAGAGAGAGAGACAGAGAGAGAGTGAGGGAGAGAGATAGAGAAGTGCACAGGTTCAGGGAGGGAATTCCACAGCTTAGGACCTAGGTAACCGAAGGCACAGCTGACAATTTTCCCTGTTCGACAAGTTACCTCTCCCCATGCCAGTACTGGGGTCATGCCATTGAGTAATGAAGAAAGTGTGCACCAGACCAAATCAAACCAAAACAACTTCGGTGCGAGTCTATTTTTAGTTGCAATCTCTCATTGCCCATTGACAGATCTCCCAGTCCAGGAATCTCAAACTGCAGGAGCTTGGCATGATTCATGACACATACCTACACACACACACACCATCAAAGCCAATAATGATTGTTGTCCTTGAGACACCATTACACAAAAGCTTTGTCTTCAGTCAGTAACTTGAAGGAGGTCTCATTGAAAGACTGCCATGTTTCAAACTACAAATAATCTTTTTATGACCCATAACATTATAAAAAGGGCAGAATAGTGAGCCAGCTCTCGACGAAATGACCAACCGCGGAACGAGAAATGCATTTAAATGGGCACTGATACTGGAAACCAAGAAAGCTGTTTAAAGGTCTCTGTTGTGGAATGGGATTCTTGGCTGGATGTACAGTCATTATAATAGGAACTCAATGGAATTTGTATTGCTTGCTGTGGATGCTGGTTGACCTCACTTCTACCTAGTGTGACACGATGCAGAATTGTGCCAGTGGCTGAAAGACATATTGTGTGGTTCACTGACGGACGATCAGCACGTAGTCCTTCCTGACACTCCTACGCAGCTCAGAGCTGCATCGTCCTGAGTGCTGTCTTTTGGATGAAATATAAAACCCAAACTATTGCCCTTTCTGATTGACATAAAAATATCCCATGCCACTAGTTTGAAGGAAACCAACGGTATTCTGCCCTGGTGTCCTGACAAAGTTTTACCTCTCCAACCATTAAAAAAACTGATCTCGTTTATGGGATCTTGTTATGTCAAATTGAGTGCTAACTTTTGCCCCTTAAAGCCCTAATCCAAATTTTAAAATCAGATCTGAACTAGGAGCAGATATAGATCAGTGGTTGGATTGGTGGGGCCTCTGTGGAGGTTCATATATCACTCTGTCTCCACTTTTCTCACTTCATGCTCGTTTAATTATCCCTGGGTGTTAATGAGTTTCTGTCCACATTTATAGTGTCCATCCATCTGTGCTATTTATCGCACGACATTACTATTCACTCCTGTCTTTACATCTGCCGCTTTCACCAACATTTCAGTGTATGTGTGCCATTCCAAAAGCTTTGTTTTCAGTTCCGTGTCTGACTTTCCTGTGCGTTAGAAATTATTTGTTCATGTTCACTTTCTTTGCCACTGTATTCTCGATTTTCAGGAACTGGCAATTATTGGCGTTTTACCACCAAGAGTCAGTGTTTATATTCTTCATCAATGTTTTATTTAAGAACCTATGTGGAAATCTAGTTGTGCTTGAAGCATCTTCGTCTTCAACGGAAATAAGAATAAAATACTGTGCATGCTGGAATAAAGGTGGGCGAGTCTAGAACCAGAGGGCATAGGTTTGAGTGAGAGTGTGGCGCTGGAAAAGCACAGCAGGTCTGGCAGCATCCGAGGACCAGGAGAATCGACAGCTCGGGCGTAAGCCCTTCATCAGGAAGGACTCATTCCTGACGAAGGGCTTATGCTCGAAACGTTGACTCTCCTGATCCTCGGACGCTGCCAGACCAGCTGTGCTTTTCCAGCACCCCATTCTCGACTCTGCTCTCCGGTCCTCAATCTCTCCCAGACATAGGTTTAGGGGGAGAGGGGACAGATTTAAAAGGGACCTGAGGGGCAACTGTTTCACACAGAGGGTGGTACGTGTATGGAATGAGCTGCCAGAGGATGTGGTGGAGGCTGGTACAATTACAACATTTAAGAGGCATTTGGATGGGTATATGAATAGGAAGGGTTTGGAGGGATATGGCCAATTGCCTGGCCAATAGCACTAGATTAGGTGAGGGTATCTGTTCAGCATGGACGGGTTGGACTGAAGGGTCTGTTTCTGTGCTGTCTATCTTTATGACTCTATGCTGGAGAAACGCAGCAGACCTGGCAGCATCTGTGGGGAAATAGACAGTATTTAGTAGTAGTCAGTTTTCAGTATGATACGACTCTTCTTCAGAACTGAAAGGAGTTGCACAACAATAGTTGCAGAGGAGCCTTCCATCCCCCCGCCCTCTTCTTGCCTCTGTCAGAAGTGGAAAGACCACTTTTTTTAATCAAATTGGGTTGTAGTAGACTCGAAATGTCAACTCCGTTTCCTCTCTCCATAGATGCTGCCAGATCTGCTGAGTTTCTCCAGGATAGAGTCATGGAGTTCCTCCAGCATTTTGCGTGATTGATTTCAAAGTCCCTGTTTGAAGAGAAGATCCATGTTTCACTGCACTAGCAATTTTAACCTTTGTTCTCGAGGTGTGAGTATGAAGGAGCCTGTGTGAATGGAGTTGTGAGTGGGGATTGAGTGAAGAGATAGATTGGTGGTTTTGAATAGGGAGATGGCGGCCAGCTGCTCAAAAATCCGTGTTTAATGTAAAGCAAAGGCAATTTTGCGACAATGAGTTGATGATGCTATATTCCTGATGGACAAAGTCAGTACAGGGGCAGGTAACTCAATTCTCCCATGACGATCTCTCCCTCCCATTGAAACCAGAAGATGCCAGTGTCCTCTGTTCGATTGTCATTGCGCTATGGATCAAAAGGATAAAGACCTGTCTGGAAGTTTGAAGGAGACCCAGGATGGTCAGATGATCAGATTGGTTGTTTTAATGTCATAAAGGTGGACAAAGTTAAAATTCACACAACATCCAATTATAGTCCACTCCCTTTCGAAAGTGAGTGCTTCCAATTAAACCTGTTGGACTATAACCTGGTCTTGTGTGATTTGAACTTTGTACAACCCAGTCCAACACCGGCATCCCCCCCCCCCCCGCCCCCCCCCCCCCCCCCCCCCCCCCCCCCTCTCTCCCCCACCCCCCCCCCCCCCCCCCCCTCCCCCCCCCCCCCCCCCCCCCCCCCCCCCCCCCCCCCCCCCCCCCCCCCCCCCCCCCCCCCCCCCCCCCCCCCCCCCCCCCCCCCCCCCCCCCCCCCCCCCCCCCCCCCCCCCCCCCCCCCCCCCCCCCCCCCCCCCCCCCCCCCCCCCCCCCCCCCCCCCCCCCCCCCCCCCCCCCCCCCCCCCCCCCCCCCCCCCCCCCCCCCCCCCCCCCCCCCCCCCCCCCCCACGTCATGTCATAAAGGTGGGCAACCAGAAAGAGAGCTGCTTTCTTGTCTTTGAAGATAGTCCAGAGTCCTTGTGGAAGGACGTATAGACTGAACCCCATCGCCATGACGATATTGGGTGGCGGTGAGAGGGCCCAGTGCCGAGTCATGGCAGTCGAAGTGGGTTTTGGGTTCCCGATGGCTTCTGCATCAACGAGGTGGTCCTAGTGCCGACGCCATGGCTGCTACGGCAGCATTGAGCTTGGGCCGGGTCAGTTACCCACCGGCATTGGTGTTGTCTGTATTGGCAAGGTCCAGTGAGGACTCATAGTGGCAGGGGCATCGAGAAGGCACCAAAGAGTGGGTGACTTTCGTTCCAGCCGTGGCGGTGAAGGGGACTTGCACCTGACCACCAGGCCCATGACCCATGAGGGGCACTGTACTTTGTAGCAAAATACACATGACAATAAATCAATTCAAATTGTCAAACTCATTATTACTGCACCTCCCTGATTACGGTTCAGTAGGTGGTGCCTCACTACGTGCAACAGCTGTTGTCTATCCCTAGTCCGATATTCCCACAGGCCGGGAATTAGGTTTTAATGGGAACAGTCCGGGAAATGATAATGAGACCACAGCCGGATCAGCAATGATCCTATTGAAGAGCACAGCTGGCCCGAAGGAATCCAGAACTAGAGGGGCATAGGTTTAGGGTGAGAGGGGCAAGATTTAAAAGGGACCTAAGGGGCAACTTTTTATGCAGAGGGTGGTACGTGTATGGAATGAGCTGCCAGAGGATGTGGTGGAGGCTGGTACAATTAGATTCATAGAATCTCTACAGTGTGGAAACAGGCCACTTGGCCCAATAGGTTCAAAATGACTGTCTGAACGTGATCCTACCCAGACACATTCCCCTCCCCTATTACTTACTAACACACCTAACCTACACCTCCCAGAACACTAGTGATGAATTTTAGCGTGGCCAATTCACCTGACCTTTACATCTTTGGACTGTGAGAGAAAATCGGAGCACCCAGAGGAAACCCAAACAGGTTCAGGGAGAATGTGCAAACTCCATACAGATGGTTGCCTGAGGCGGGAATTGAACCCGGGTCCCTGGCACTGTGAGGCAGCAGGGCTAACCACTGAGCCAGCATACCATCCACAGTTACAACATTTAAAATGCATCTGGATGGGTGTTGAATAGGAAAGGTTTAGTTGGATATGGGCCAAGTGCTAGCAAATGGGACTAGATTGGCTTGGGATAACTGGTTGGGCATGGATGGGTTGGACCAAAGGGTCTGTTTCTGTGCCGTACGTCTGTATGACTCTGTGACCAAAGACTGGATTAGTGGTGCTGGAAGAGCACAGCTGTTCAGGCAGCATCCAAGTAGCTTTGAAATCGACGTTTCGGGCAAAAAGCCCTTCATCAGGAATAAAGGCAGTGAGCCTGAAGCGTGGAGAGATAAGCTAGAGGAGGGTGGGGGTGGGGAGAAAGTAGCATAGAGTACAATGGGTGAGTGGGGGAGGGGATGAAGGTGATAGGTCAAGGAGGAGAGGGTGGAGTGGATAGGTGGAAAAGAAGATAGGCAAGTAGGACAAGTCCAGAGAAGTCAAGGGGACAGTGCTGAGCTGGAAGTTTAGAATTAGGTTGAGGTGGGGGAAGGGGAAATGAGGAAGCTGTTGAAGTCCACGTTGATGCCCTGGGGTTGAAGTTTTCCGAGGCGGAAGATGAGGCGTTCTTCCTCCAGGGCGTCTGGTGGTGAGGGAGCGGCGGTGAAGGAGGCCCAGGACCTCCATGTCCTCGGCAGAGTGGGGAGGGGAAGTTGAAATGTTGGGCCACGGGGCGGTGTGGTTGATTGGTGCGAGTG
Source organism: Chiloscyllium punctatum (assembly GCF_047496795.1). Lineage (NCBI taxonomy): Eukaryota > Metazoa > Chordata > Chondrichthyes > Orectolobiformes > Hemiscylliidae > Chiloscyllium > Chiloscyllium punctatum. The sequence continues at coordinate 9,161,586 of NC_092748.1, forward strand.
TCCCGGAGATGTTCCCTAAAGCGCTCTGCTAGGAGGCGCCCAGTCTCCCCAATGTAGAGGAGACCGCATCGGGAGCAACGGATACAATAAATGATATTAGTGGATGTGCAAGTAAAACTTTGATGGATGTGGAAGGCTCCTTTAGAGCCTCTACCTGTTCCTAAGTCCTATGTTTTGAAGATCATTTCAGCGAACAGTTAAAATATCAGTCACATTTTTGTGGGTCTGGAGCCAGATGTCGGCCAGGGGCAAATTTCATTCCCTGAAGGACACGAGTAAACCAGATCCAAAATTTCTTGATTGCTTTTAAGCAAACATAGAATCTTTATTCAAGACTTAAAGGTTTCCTATGGATTCCCCCAACTGTCAAAAGTGGGATTCAAACTTTTGCCTCTACAGCAGTAATCCAAGATTATTAGTTCAGTAACATTATCATTCTCCGACCTTACTGAACGCATTAAATAAACAATGAATCGTTGAGATGACAAATGTGTTGCTAGAACTTTTCAACTTGCTCAGATCAGAACAAATGCAAGAATGCCAAATTCCAAGTAATCAAAACAATTCAGACCACGAGAACAACAGAGTCAACTCTTATTGGCTGAGGCATCGCCATGGAGAAAGCATGGAACAATCTTTACCGAGGGAATTCCAAAGCCTGGGGCCTAGCGAGCTGAAGGTGTGGCTGCCAACGAAGGAAAAAGATTTTGGACAAGACGTCAAAATCAGATGAAGGTTTGCAGAGTTGAATTGGAGATAGTAAGTGTCGGGTAGGGAGGAATATGAAGGCTAGGGTGACAATTATGAACTTGGGGGGGCTGCAGATCGTGAGTCAATGCAGGTTTCCAAGCACAGGTATAATGGGGAATCTACAACAAAAGGATCTGGTTGTATGGAGGCAGCAATGTTCTGGGAAAAAGTGAGGGACTGCAGATGCTGGAGATCAAAGTTACAAAGTGTGGTGCTGGAAAAGCACAGCAGGTCAGGCAGCATCCGAGGAGCAGGAGAATCGACATTTCGAGTATAAGCTCTTCACCAGGATCGTCCTGGCACAGAGCTTTTGCTGGAGCTATCCCTGCATGAAGGGTGGTCCTATAATCAGACAGGAACCGGGAACAGTCTGGAGTTGGTGAGCCTGTTACTTTAAGCCTGCCCTCAAAGTTTGGACTTCTGTTTCCCTCAGACCATTGGATGTATGGAGCTGTCCCTATATGTCAAATACCATTCGACTTTACGAAATACTCAGATTCCTGCTGGTAATAGATGGCCCGTTAGCTGCAACCAACACTTCTGGGAGTCCGTGAACTGCACAAGATACTCATTGTTTTCTTATCATCATCCCCGTGTTTGATGAATGAACTCGATGCATGTCCAGCCATTTTGAGTGGGGTGACCAAAATGACTAAGAACATTGAAGCTATGAAAGGACCCAGCATAGCCAACATGTAGCCAGGTCCATGGTTTAGCCTGCCAGTCCCATGAATGTGGGGCAGGTGCTGGCAGTGATTTTCTGTCCTTGTTGGCACTGTGGGCCTGCCCCACCCAAGCAGCTATGCTTGCATCTAACCCTGGCCACCAGGACATATCTTCGCATCAACATCTTTTTTTCCCCATTAGATTAGATTCACTACAATGTGGAAACAGGCCCTTTGGCCTAACAAGTCCACACTGACCCTTCGAAGAGCAACCCATCCAGACCCATTTACCCCTGACTAATGTACCTCCAACGATGGGCAACTTAGCGTGACCAATTCACCTGACCTGCACATCTTGTGGATTGTGGGAGGAAACTGGAGCACCTGGAGTAAACCCACACAGACACAGGGAGAATGTGCAAACTCCACACAGACAGTCGCCCGAAGTGGGAATCGAACCCGAGTCTCTGGCGCTGTGAGGCAGCAGTGCTGACCACTGAGCCACCGTGCTGCCCTTCATTTCCGAAAGCCTGGATCAGCTTGTTGGAGTATCTGGCAACAACCCCTTCAATCGGGATAATCACTCTTGCTCTCCATATGACCTGGTCTCTCTGGGTCCAAAAAAGGGTTCAGTTCTGGTAGTGAGGGCCCCACCAGCTGGTTCAGTTTCATCGGGATGGATCTTTCTGCATCCAAAGTCGGATATTGTCAGCTGTGACTGGAAGTGTATCTAGAAAATGTAAAACCATTACAGACTGTTCCAGTGGTGGTACTACTGGTGGAGTATCTGCTAGTGGGAGCTGGCTCAATGTATCCAGAGTCTACTTGGCCTCCTGTAGTTATAGGCATTTAGTACTAGAGCCCACTGCTGAATTCAGCCTGAAAGTGAAACTATGGTGGCACTGCCTTGTCCTCTTGAAGGAGACCCAATGGGGTTGGTGGGTTGTTATCATAAATTTACATCTGTAAAGGTATTGGGGGAACATGCTGACTTCAGATATGACCACCAAACCTTCCCTCTGTATCTGGCAATATTTACACTCTGCATTGGTCAAAGTCCCGGATACACACACTATCGGCGTTCCTCTCCAATGGGCCAACTATGAGTTCATACTATCCCATTGCCTTATGGGGAGGCATTGTATGTCAACATCAGATCTCACTTTTGAGGATGTTAGCTGTTTCTTCTCTTCCTGAACGCTATGCCTCGGCTACGTGACCATTTCTAAGGCTGACCCTTTTTTAAGAGTTGATGCAAAGGATGGAGGCCAGGTCATGTATGAATTTTCCATAATAATTCACCAGCCTAAGGAAAGACCTGCGCTCCAGTTCTGAGAATGGGAGCCGGGATCCTTCGATCGCCCTCACTTTAGCTTCCGATGGATGGAACCTGGTCTTGTTGATACTGTAACCCAAGTAGGTGACTGGGAGTGCCTGAAACATACATTTTTCCCTTCTAAGGTGTAGGCCTGCCTGGGAAAAACATCCCAGGATTATGTCCAAGTTCTCTAAATGCTCCTTATTAGTGTTCACTGTTATTAGCACATCATCCAGAGAAATGGGTGACCTGGGATAGTGACCTTGTAAAATGTTTCTCCACCATCCGCTGAAACATTTCACAGGCTGATGATACTCCAAATGGCACTCTCATATATTGGTGCAAGCCCTTATGGGTATTAGTTGTAGGAGACTTCTGGGAATCCTCATCTAACCACAATTACAGGTCCGCCTGGCTCATGTTCAGCTTTGTGTATAAATCCTCTATGTGAGGGACAGGGTATGTATCCCGATGTGAAAAGCACTTTTCAGTTTGTTTCAAATCCATCGGTGCTTCATTTTCAGTACGACTGGTGCTGCCCGTTCTGCAAACTGGACTGGGTTTGATGATTTTTCCACTTTCCCCGCCTCCTGATCTTCCGTCTCTACCTTTTCCCGGAAGGCAAATACCACTGGGCGAGCCTTGCAGAGTCATGGAATTACCTCATGATCAACATGTAAGATGGCCCTGGCTCCTTTGATAGTCCCGAGACCTTCCTGAAAGATGTCTGAATGTTTGATTAGGCCGTCACTCGGGCAGCCATTTTCTCATTGAAAAATGTTGAGCCAACTAACTTAAGGGTTGGAGTTTGGAGTGAATTTTGTTAAAGACTGGTTCCGCAATCACTGAAATGGGCTGCATTGGTGTTGACCTCCATTAGAACCAGGTGACTATTTAACCAGAAGCTTATTTTGATTGGTTCGATTTGAACGTTGCTGAGTAACTAGCTGTTGTAAGCCAGACGTAGGTGGACTTTCCGAGACGTGCACTCTCCTGGACACTGCTCGATGAGTTCTCTGAATCAATTTAGGTCAGTGGGACCGTTGCTTTCTCAAGTCCATATACCGGCAGCAACTATAATAGCTTGCTGGCCTGGATCCTGGAGAAAATTTTAATCATTTGCTGAGACTTGGCTTTGTTTTGGGGTTTTGCTGTGGGCTGACCGAAAGTTCCCCTGTCCAGGATATGTCCTGAGTGAGGCTGTGCAATTACCTTCACTCAAGTGACGTTCCCCAAGCTCAGTCCACTTCCTTCAGAATACTCCAATTGCTGCATTGTCCAATGATAAAGCCAGCTGTAGCACCTGTTTCAAGTCCAGTTGGGGTTCACGTAGTAGATGCATTTGTATGGTTACATCATTAATCCCGCATTCTAAACTGCCTCTCAGCAATCTCATTCAGGGTTAAACCAAAGTCCCATGCCTCTGTCAGTCATCTTAACCCCGATACAGAATTCCTGATTCTCAAATTCCTGAGTAAAACTGATAGCATCTCAGAATTAGAGGCAGATTGGGGTTGTAATATTCCTTAACTAAATCAGTCAACTTTTAACAATTCTAGTATCTGGTACCTCAGGAGAGTTAGGCTCCTGATAACTGAAAAAGCTGCAGTCCACAAGCTGTCAGGAAAATTACTCATTGCTTTTCATCTGCCCCCAGTGTAATCTGTCAGTAAAAATCAATATCTTCTTTCCACATACCGTCTTCAACAGCAGGATGGAATGAGTCAACCTTCCCAAAGAGTGGTATGATGTCAGAAATACTTATCCCAACTCAAAAATGACGATTGCGAGTGAATTTCTTCAGGAGCATGTTTTACTCTCGTCGCCACTGAAATAACTCCACAGAGGCCGGTTTCCCATTAGCAAGTCACCCTTTATTTACACATGGAGAATCCTTGACACTGACTCAGCTCCCTCAGAGCCAGCACTCAGAGTCAACAGAACCTCAGACACTCCTGTTTATATCTGTCAGACTGGGCTCCCTGATCTGATCGGATTAACAGCCCCACTCAGGGAACTTGTGTTCTCATGAGATTCACCAGGCTGACCTCATTCTAATCCCCACAGTCCTAAACCCTGATTTTGTGTGACCGAGTACACACCTGGGGAGTGCTTTTGGCACTTACGGCACAGATTTGGGACGCAGCACAACTGTTCTTTCTGCACAATGGTGAGAGGCCGAAACTCTGAAGCAGATTAACTCATCAATGCCACGTGCCTGTTGGTGGGGAGCATGCAGTGTGCGATGTGACGGCTGCCTTTCCCACTTACAACAGAGCACACATTGCAATGTTAAAGATGCTGCATAAACGCAAGCATATCTTTTGTCGACCTTGACATGGATGTTTTATGAGATAATTGTATACCTGGACAGTTTGTGTGAGACCGGATTATTCCAAAGGGTAGCTTTTGTGTTAGTGGAAACTGTTGATTCATGTTCTTGTTTATTTTGGCCCAGGTATTACTGTGATACATTCTGTTGATACACCTCAAGAACGAACACCCACGGGCGTGGAGAGATAAGTCAATGGATTGTGATCACATTTTCCGATGGTGAGCCTCTGATCTTAGGAGGCTGGAACTGTGTCGGGTGAAGCTGATAGAAAGGGCAGTGAATGGCTGAGGTAATCCAAGCAGTTGGATGCAAAACCAACAGAGAACTCGACACGCCTCGGCATTTAAAATCATTTTCTTACTGGATATTTTATAACACTGTCATTCATACTTAACAATCTTTCAAAGCCAGGGGTTTGAATGCATACTACAGGCCAACACGCCAACGCTGAGTAAGGTTTACACCATCAAGAGTGCTCTCTGTGGGAGCAGCTGTTAACCCGTTCAGATAGAGGTGAAAGGTCGCCCGAGAGGGACAAGAGAGAGAAACAAGGTGAGAGCAAGAGAGGGTGGAGTGAGAGAGGGCGACAGGGTGAGAGGGAGAGAGGGCAATAGGGTAGGATAGAGAGAGGGTGACAGGGCGAGGTGAGAGAGGGCAACAGGGTAGGATAGAGAGAGGGCGACAGGGAGAGAGTGAGAGAGGGTGACAGGGTGGGAGAGGGTGACAGGGCGAGAGTGAGAGAGGGTGACAGGGGTGAGAGGGAGAGAGGGCGACAGAGTGAGGGTGAGAGAGGGCGACAGGGTGAGGGTGAGAGAGGGTGACAGGGTGAGAGTGAGAGAGGGTGACAGAGCGAGAGTGAGAGAGGGTGACAGGGTGAGAGGGAGAGAGGGCGAGAGTGAGAGAGGGTGACAGGGTGGGAGAGGGTGACAGGGCGAGAGTGAGAGAGGGTGACAGGGGTGGGAGAGGGTGACAGGGCGAGAGTGAGAGAGGGTGACAGGGTGAGAGGGAGAGAGGGTGACAAGGGAGAGTGAGAGAGGGTGACAGGGTGAGAGTGAGAGAGGGTGACAGGGAGAGTGAGAGAGGGTGACAGGGTGAGGGTGAGAGAGGGCGACAGGGTGAGGGTGAGAGAGGGTGACAGGGTGAGGGTGAGAGAGGGTGACAGGGTGAGGGTGAGAGAGGGCGACAGGGTAAGGGTGAGAGAGGGTGACAGGGAGAGTGAGAAAGGGTGACAGGGAGAGTGAGAAAGGGTGGACAGGAGAGTGAGAGAGGTGACAGGGTGAGGGTGAGAGAGGGTGACAGGGAGAGTGAGAGAGGGTGACAGGGCGAGAGTGAGAGAGGGTGACAGGGTGAGAGTGAGAGAGGGTGACAGGGTGAGGGTGAGAGAGGGTGACAGGGTGAGGGGTGAGAGAGGGCGACAGGGAGAGGGTGAGAGAGGGTGACAGGGCGAGAGTGAGAGAGGGTGACAGAGCGAGAGTGAGAGAGGGTGACAGGGTGAGAGGGAGAGAGGGTGACAGGGTGAGGGTGAGAGAGGGCGACAGGGTGAGGGTGAGAGAGGGCGACAGGGTGAGGGTGAGAGAGGGTGACAGGGAGAGTGAGAGAGGGTGACAGGGTGAGAGGGAGAGAGGGTGACAGGGTGAGGGTGAGAGAGGGTGACAGGAGAGTGAGAGAGGGTGACAGAGCGAGAGTGAGAGAGGGTGACAGGGTGAGAGGGAGAGAGGGTGACAGGGTGAGGGTGAGAGAGGGTGACAGGGAGAGTGAGAGAGGGTGACCAGGGAGAGTGAGAGAGGGTGACAGGGTGAGGGTGAGAGAGGGTGACAGGGAGAGTGAGAGAGGGTGACAGGGTGAGGGTGAGAGGAGGGTGACAGGAGAGTGAGAGAGGGTGACAGGGTGAGGGTGAGAGAGGTGACAGGGTGAGAGTGAGAGAGGGTGACAGGGTGAGGGTGAGAGAGGGCAACAGGGTGAGGGTGAGAGAGGGTGACAGGGAGAGGGTGAGAGAGGCGACAGGGAGAGGGTGAGAGAGGGTGACAGGGAGAGTGAGAGAGGGTGACAGGGGTGGGAGAGGGTGACAGGGCGAGAGTGAGAGAGGGTGACAGGGAGAGTGAGAGAGGGTGACAGGGTGGGAGAGGGTGACAGGGCGAGAGTGAGAGAGGGTGACAGGGTGAGAGGGAGAGAGGGTGACAGGGTGAGGGTGAGAGAGGGCGACAGGGTGAGGGTGAGAGAGGGTGACAGAGCGAGAGTGAGAGAGGGTGACAGGGTGGGAGAGGGTGACAGGGTGAGAGGGAGAGAGGGCGACAGGGTGAGGGGTGAGAGAGGGCGACAGGGTGAGGGTGAGAGAGGGTGACAGGGTGAGGGTGAGAGAGGGTGACAGGGTGAGGGTGAGAGAGGGCGACAGGGTGAGGTGAGAGAGGGCGACAGGGTGAGGGTGAGAGAGGGTGACAGAGCGAGAGTGAGAGAGGGTGACAGGGTGGGAGAGGGTGACAGGGTTGAGAGGGAGAGAGGGCGACAGGGTGAGGGTGAGAGAGGGCGACAGGGTGAGGGTGAGAGAGGGGTGACAGGGTGAGGGTGAGAGAGGGTGACAGGGAGAGTGAGAGAGGGTGACAGGGTGAGGGTGAGAGAGGGTGACAGGGAGAGTGAGAGAGGGTGACAGGGCGAGAGTGAGAGAGGGTGACAGGGAGAGTGAGAGAGGGTGACAGAGCGAGAGTGAGAGAGGGTGACAGGGTGAGAGTGAGAGAGGGTGACAGGGAGAGTGAGAGAGGGTGACAGGGTGAGGGTGAGAGAGGGTGACAGGGTGAGGGTGAGAGAGGGTGACAGGGAGAGTGAGAGAGGGTGACAGGGAGAGTGAGAGAGGGTGACAGGGTGAGGGTGAGAGAGGGTGACAGGGAGAGTGAGAGAGGGTGACAGGGTGAGGGTGAGAGAGGGTGACAGGGTGAGAGGGAGAGAGGGTGACAGGGTGAGGGTGAGAGAGGGTGACAGGGAGAGTGAGAGAGGGTGACAGGGAGAGTGAGAGAGGGTGACAGGGCGAGAGTGAGAGAGGGTGACAGGGTGAGAGTGAGAGAGGGTGACAGGGTGAGGGTGAGAGAGGGTGACAGGGTGAGAGGGAGAGAGGGTGCAAGGCGAGAGTGAGAGAGGGTGACAGGGTGAGGGTGAGAGAGGTGACCAGGGAGAGAGTGAGAGAGGGTGACAAGGCGAGAGTGAGAGAGGGTGACAGGGTGAGGTGTGAGAGAGGGTGACAGGGCGAGAGTGAGAGAGGGTGACAGGCGAGAGTGAGAGAGGGTGACAGGGTGAGGGTGAGAGAGGGTGACACGGGTGAGAGTGAGAGAGGGGTGACAGAGCGAGAGTGAGAGAGGGTGACAGGGTGAGGGTGAGAGAGGGCGACAGGGAGAGAGTGAGAGAGGGCGACAGGGAGAGTGAGAGAGGGTGACAGGGTGAGAGTGAGAGAGGGTGACAGGATGAGGGTGAGAGAGGGTGACAGGGAGAGAGTGAGAGAGGGTGACAGGGTGAGAGTGAGAGAGGGTGACAGGGTGAGGGTGAGAGAGCGACAGGGTGAGGGTGAGAGAGGGGTGACAGGGAGAGTGAGAGAGGGTGACAGGGTGAGAGTGAGAGAGGGTGACAGGATGAGGGTGAGAGAGGGTGACAGGGAGAGAGTGAGAGAGGGTGACAGGATGAGGGTGAGAGAGGGGTGACAGGGTGAGGGTGAGAGAGCGACAGGGTGAGGGTGAGAGAGGGTGACAGGGAGAGTGAGAGAGGGTGACAGGATGAGGGTGAGACCATTTGTGGAAGAGTAGCACAGTCAACCTCAGGATTTTAGCGAAAATGTATTTCTCAAACCACATCACTGATAACACATTACCTAGTCATTATCACACTGTTGTTTGTGGGATCTTGCTGTGCAGCGGTTGACTGCTCCATTCCGTGCTTTACAGCGTGCCTGTTGTGAACGTAGAGTTGCTCCCCCTACAGTTTGCTCCTGAGTTTTCTTTATGAATGAACCCTTGTGGCCGACATTCATATTATTCAATCTCCTTTTGCATGAAATGTTCTTTCAGCTCACCCTTTCTGGGACGCAGATAACATTAATTTGATGGTGGCTAAGTTCCAACTGTTATGTCCCTGCCGAGGATGAAAGATGGACCTGAAGAGAAACATTACCTCAGATTCAGGATGAAATGGTCAGATGTCTTGAATTGTACAATGATGCAGGGGGACTTCAATTAAAATCTGCAGTGGGATTAAATATTCTTTGTATTGTTTTCGCTGCAATGCCCCGATCACAGTTAAAATCCAGTTATATTTCAGATCCTATTTCTTCGCGTGAAATAGGAGTTGTTGGGTAATCGGAGATCTGGTTGTTTCTTGTGGTTTAATAACAGGACGCCAAAGATGGGCATTCAGCTTTCAGCTTTTGAAGGTCAGAGGATTTGTAAAATTGGAAGCCTGGGCCCACATAAAGGTGTACTGTCGGCAGACGAGGTGGATCATATATCCTGCGCTCCCTCAATCATGCCGACGCAAGCTGAGGGAATTGCTTTCCGACATCAGCAAAGGTGACAGGGCACAGCTCGAGATCACCGAGGTAAAAACAAGGACTGCAGATGCTGGAAACCAGATTCTGGATTAGTGATGCTGGAAGAGCACAGCAGTTCAGGCAGCATCCGAGGAGCAGTTAAATCGACGTTTCGGGCAAAAGCCCTTCATCAGGAATACAGGCAGAGAGCCTGAAGGGTGGAGAGATAAGTGAGAGGGGTGGGGGGTGGGGAGAAAGTAGCATAGAGTACAATAGGTGAGTAGGGGAGGGGGCATGAAGGTGATAGGTCAGAGGGGAGTGTGGAGTGGATAGGTGGATAGGTGCGTCTATAAGATAGGCAGGTAGGACAAGTCATGGGGACAGTGCTGAACCTGAAGTTTGGAACTGGGCTGAGGGTGGGGGAAGGGGAAATGAGGAAACTGTTGAAGTTCACATTGATGCCCTGGGGTTGAAGTGTTCCGAGGCGGAAGATGAGGCGTTTCTTCCTCCAGCGTCGTCTGGTGGTGAGGGGAGCGGCGGTGAAGGAGGCCCAGGACCTCCCTGTCCTCGGCAGAGTGGGAGGGGGAGTTGAAATGTTGGGCCACGGGGCGGTTTGATTGATTGGGTGCGGGTGTCCCGGAGATGTTCCCTAAAGCGCTCTGCCAGGAGGCGCCCAGTCTCCCCAATGTAGAGGAGACCGCTCGGGAGCAACGGATACAATAAATGATACTTAGTGGATGTGCAGGTAAAAACTTTGATGGATGTGGCGTTCCACGGCTGAGTTGCTCTGTGCCAGTTGAATTTTAATCCGATTAGAAAACTGATTACCTACTTCAGCAGACACAATTTTCTTCAAATCACTTTGTGTTGTGGCGATTCCATCGGCAGCTTCGGACCACTCCAGCCTCACCACCCCTCCCCCACACTCCCCCCATCCACATGGTGCATTTTTGGGTTTTCACGTGTCGTATTCCGAATGACCTGCCTTCAAAGGGGCCCAGGGTGGGGGTGGGGGGGGGTGTGGGAAGATGGCAGCCTGGCTCCCATTTGCTCACTGACCTGGACTGGCCTCCGTTCCACAGGACCTCGATTTGAAAACTCTCATCTGCAAGGGACTTGGAGAGGGTAAACAGCCAAGGTCTTTTCCCTGGGCTTGGGGGAGTCCACAACTCAAGGGCTTAGGGCACAGAGGGCAACGTTTTCACGCAGATGGTGGTACGTGTATGGAATGAGCTGCCAGAGGAAGTGATGGAGGCTGGTACAATTGCAACTTTCAAAAGGCATCTGGATGGGTATATGAATAGGAAGGGTCTGGAGGGATATGGGACAAATGCTGGCAAATGGGACCAGATTACTTTAGGATATCTGGTTGGCATGGATAAATTGGACCACAGGGTCTGTTTCCGTGCTGTACAACTCTATGATTCTATTTCCCAGTGCCTCAACTCTCCCAGTCTTGTGAATGCCTTCAATGGTCGTTGAAAATTCCCATCTGGTTCACCAACGCCTTAGGGAAGGAAATCCGACAGTCCGGCCTAGATGGGGCTCCAGAATTTGGGCTTGGCTCTTAACCATTCACTGCCTGGCAAGCCAATCACTTCAAGGGCGATAGGGATGGGCAATGAATGCCACCTTTGCCAGTGGCACATCCCATGAAAGAAAAAAAGTAAACTGATAATGTTCCTGTGAAGTTAAAATGTCAAAGGTGCTATACAAGTGAAAGCTTGATGGCTCTTCAACCCTCCTCCACCTTCAGAGTCTCACACGTTCCCCCGCTGATTTCTCAATGTAATCTTATTTTCTTTTGTATCATACTGCAGGATGTTTTCTGTTGGCCCTTACATCACCCAATGAAATCAAAGATCAGGGCTAATATTGCTCGCTCTGTTCTATTACCCGAATGCACTTTGTATGGCATGATCTGCCTGTCGTGCACCCAGACCTTTTCACTGTACCCAGGCACCAGTGACAATAATAAATCAAATCAAATATAAAAGCAGAGAATGCTGGAGAAGCTCAGCAGGTCAGGCAGCAGCAGTGCAGAGAGAACAATGGTCAGGGATTACCGATCAGCCACTCTGGTGACTGTTCTCTTTGATGTGACAGCCTTTCTCATCAGGATTGGTCAACTCCCAACTCCAGTTCATTATTAAAATATAATAATACCTCTTGGCACGAGTCATAGGGTCATACAGCACAGAAACAGACGCTTCGGTCCCATGCCAACCCTAACCCCAACCCTAGTCCCACCTCCCTGCTCCCTGCCCATGTTCCTCCAAACATTTCTTCATCCTGACTCAGGCGACTGACTGTGTGGAGTTTGCACATTCCCTCCCTGTGTCTGCGTGGGTTTCCTCCGGGTGCTCCGGTTTCCTCCCACAGTCCAAAGATGTGCAGGTCAGGTGAACTGGCCACGCTAAATTGCCCATAGTGTCCAGGGATGTGTAGGTTAGGTGCATTAGTCAGGTGTGAACATTAGATAATGGGGTTAGGAGAATGGGTCTGGGTGGGTTACTCTTTGGAGGGTCAGTGTGGACTTGTTGGGCCGAAGGGCCTGTTCCCACACTGTAGGGATTCTATGATTCATGAACCTATCCAGATGTAACTGTACCTATTTCCACCACTTCCTCACAAAGTTCCTTCCACACACAAACCACTGTCTTTGTAAAGATTTTGCCCCTCATTTCCTTTTCAAATCTTTCTCCTCTCACCTTGAAAATATACCCCCCCCCCCGACATCTTGAAATCCCCCACCTTAGGGAAAAGACACCTGCCAATCACTTTATCTACACCCCTCATGATTAAATAAACTTCTACAAGGTCACCCCACAATGTCCTGCGCTCCAGGGAAAACAGCCCAGCCTCTCCTTATAACCAAAGCCCTCCATTCCCAGCACCATCCTGGTAAATCTTTTCCAGCATCCCTGCCTCTGAGCCTGGGCTCTGGTTTCACTTCTTTGTCAAGGAGGGTGTGTGATCGTACCGCAGCGTGATTTATCAAATTGTTAATCCTCACAACGCTGACCACGGGCAGGTGGTAAAATCAGGTGAGGATCCTGGTCAGCCATGTGATGGAGAGAAGATTTCCCACAGTCCATCCCGAACTGCACGGTACAACGTCCCACAGCAACTCCAACTCCCCACCACCCCCCACCCCCACAGAGGAGCAGCAGTGCTGGGTCCCTCAGTGGGGATCAGGTTGGTATTGGCGCAGGGTTTGGGGTGGATTCGGGAGCTCCCCTCTTGCTCTGGCAGTGGTGCAGGTTGGGGCGCTGTGGGGTTGGACAGAGAACACACATTAGTCCTAAGGCTCACCTATGGCCATGAGGCTGTGTGTCGTTATTCTGTAGGTGTCAGCCATAGCTCGGTGGGTCACAGCATTCCAGAGCTTTTCATCGGTCCCAACCAATGCCAGAATTCCAGCCAAACACGACGTCTGCTTATCGTTTACACCCGGAAGAGAGCACGAATGATTGAAAGGTCACCGTGCCTGTGTCAGTCTGCCCTCGGCAATTGCAACCTGTGGCCCCTATCTGCTGTTTTGGGGTCAGCAGATTGGAGCGGCTGCCTGTGGAGAATAGACTTGCATTAACATAGCGCCTTTTGTCACCTCGGGACACTCCAGAAGCGTTTACAGTCAATGTACTTTGATGGTGTTTGTCTGAAGGCAGTCCCTGGGGATTGAGCGTGACTGGCACGCCCATTCTGGCCCTGAGAGAGCTGCCAAGCCCCAGGTCTGGCCTGTTGCCTCTGTCACTGGTGGGCTAGGTTGTGCCTGGAGGGTTGGAGAAATAGGTTGTTTTGTGCTCTCCCTCCTACACCCCAAACTTCGCCTCTGCACGTCCCTGACAAAGCCTCTCGATTTCTCCCGCTGTTCCTTTCTGAACAAACCACTGCGGTTGTTCTCAAACCAGGCATTCCCATAATTCAGCAATAATGGCTGACCTCTTCGGGGACTCTTTGAGGACATCCTGGGAGCATTCTCTTGTTTGTCTGGGAGTCTCCTGATTGTTTTAAATTTCAAAAATATACTTTATTCATTAAAAAAAATCCGAGTGTATCTACACAGTCACAAATGCAGTTTGGTTCTTCTGTACAGTAACATATCAAGGGAACAGCAAACATTGGAGTTTGACTCTCTTCATACAAACCAAGGACATCTCTTACACACACAAGGCTAAATTTACATGCATTTGAGGCACTAGGAGAGTCCAATAATTAAGCAGACCCCCATTTAATTTCAGAGGTCTTTCCCCACTGCGGCTTGGAGACAGCTCCCCCAAGCTTCAGCGCGTCCCTCAGCACGTAATCCTGGACCTTGGAATGTGCCAGTCTGCAACACTCAGTCGGGGTCAACTCCTTGAGTTCAGAGTAGAACAGTTGTTTCAGGGATTTGGTGTCAGGCAGCTGGCTGGCCTACTAAGTGGAACTGCCATTGACTGATCAATGCTGGACCTCAATCCAGTCCCCTCCCTTAGACTGGGAGAGGACACTGCTGCCTTTCTTGTCACTGCTTTTGGAGGATCATCATGTAGGAACGATTGCAACTTCCTCATTCTCCACATCATCTTAACCAAATCTGCTTTTAGCCGTTGGCTGAGATTTGAGTATTAGCAAAAGTAATCTTCTTTAAAGTAGCACCTAGGATTTTTCACATACCCTCAAGGGTCCCAGTTTAATCATATTCCAACCAATAGTATCCCGGACAGTGCAGTGCTCTCTCAGTACTCCACCGTGACTGTCAGGCTAGAAGCACCTGAAGTGGGAATTGAACCTGCGACCTCCTGCTGAACCACACCTGACCCCATGGGAAGTGAGCCGCTGGAAAAGCACAGCAGCCCAGGCAGTGTCTGAGGAGCAGCACAGTCCTGACGAAGGGCTTACGCTCGAAACGTCGACTCTCCTGCTCCTTGGAGCTGCTGTGCTTTCCCAGCGCCATACTTTCCAACTCTGACTCTCCAGCATCCACAGTCCTCACATTCTCCCATGGGAAATGAGCTCCCAAAATGGCCGCACCCAAACGATGAGAAGAAAGGCAAGATGCCGGAACTCTGAGATGAGAACGAGAAAAGGAAAGGCTGGAAAACTAGTCGCTTACCCGAGGGTAGGTTTGCTGCAACGCTGGAATTGATTCAGACTGGAGAATGTGACGCGTTTACACTCGCCCTCAGTGACTGGACTCAAGTCCGAACACAGGTCTAATCTGACCCTCGATTGCAAACATGAATGAGTTCATCCTCTCACCAGCTCCCAAATCAGCTGGAAAACCTCATTCATCTTTTGTCACAACAGACACAGGAACCAACCCCCCGCCCCCCCCACCCCCACCCCCCCTCCCCCCCCAACCCCTGCTATCCGAAAGTCGGGCATTCCCATGAATCCTTTCAGGAGCTGAACTGGTGTAAAGCAAAAAAAAAGCATTAATTTATATGGGAAAAATTTCACCTTTTCTCGTAAAAGCAAAAACCCTCTTCAGATTTCTTTTGGTTATCGAATACAGTTACGAATGTCGGTCTTTTGTAAAAGCGAAGCGGTGTAAAGCAAACATTTGAAAAGCAGGGGGATACCTGTGTGTTTGAAGTCAGCCCAAAGGTAGTCTGAAGCTCCTTTTGAGTGGGTCGGCAGTCTCCAATCATCAACCTGCTCCATCCCAGCTGAGGCCTAGGCCTGACAGACTCCGGGAGCCAGGAATAGAGCAGCTAGAAAAGCCGGAGCCCAGGGCCGGGAAGCCTCCCACGGTGGTCGAGGCCTGGTGCGTCTGAAATGAGCTTGCTGTCAGGCTGGGAGAGACTCTGAGGTGGGGGCGGTGGGGGTAGTGGGGGTGGGTGTCAGGCTCCCATTGCCGTGTAGATAATCCACCAATTACCGCAGCGAAAAACAGCCGTCAGCCATCTTCAGCCGCATTCCCGACCCGGTGAAAACATTTTGGAACGCTGTGTGGTGGTGGTGGCAGGGTGGGGTTGGGATATTTGAAGCATCGCTGGCTGCTTTCAAATCAGTCTGAATTCATGCTGAGGGAAACCTTCGAGCAAATGTTCTGGTCAGCTCACTGGCTTCAGGAAAGAAATTAGAGTAGGCCCTAAAGCCTGCTCCATCATTTAATACGGACTGCAGCTCATTCTCCTCCTGAACACCACCTTCTCACACTATCCCTGAATGTGCTTAGAAACTTGAAAAGACTCGACGAGGGAATCTCGTGGCTCTCTGTGGTGGGAAGGCTAAAGGTCACGACCCCTTTTTTACCGCGATGTGCTCGACACATCGCAAGGGCACTGCAGCTGTGAGGGACTGATCGATGATGGGGAGTCCTTGCCACCCCTGGTCCATCATGACTCCGTGGGAAACACTCCTTGGAAGGTCAGGAATTTAAATCCCATCCCAGAATCCTAAATGCAAGGTCAAGGCTGACACTCCAGTGCAGTACTGAGGGAGTGCTGCAAGGTCAGGGATGCCATTTCTTTTTTCAGAGGATATATAAAACCAAGGCCACATCTGCCTGCTCCCGGTGGCATAAAAGACCCCACAGGGTCCAATCTGAAGAAGCAGAAGAGTTCTCTCAGTGTCGCAAGAACATCAGATAAACGAGCAGGAGTAGGTCGTTTGACCCCTCTCATCATTCAATGAGATCGTGGTATGATCTTCAATTTCTGCTCCATTTCCCCATACTATCCCTTGATGTCACTATTATCGATCAACCAGTGGTTAACCCTTAAAACAACATGGCTGGAGAGCGGATGATCCAGTCACTTATAACAGGGCTGCAGTGGGAGCTTGCCGTGCACAAAATGGCTGCCATAGCTTTTCTTGTGATTGCACTTCAAAAAGTGCAGAGCTGGCTGTAAAGTGGTTCAGCATTTCATGCAAGGTGCAGTGTAAATGTCCTGAATGCCATATCTGTGGGAGCTCGCATTGCAGAAAGTTCTTGGGAACAAAGGAAGGAACTTTGACATAGCTCTGCACTTACATTGACAGCAGGGACTTCAGAGTTATCTGCTTTTATTTGCACTTGGCCATTAACTGACCATAAAGCTTTATAAGCAACATTCGTAATAAGAGCTAGAAATAACCCTTGACCTTTTGTCCAATTTCCCTTCTAGAGTCCCCTGATTCCTTTTTCTTACCTTTTAACAGTCAGTCATAGAGGCATAGAGAGATACAGCACAGAAACAGACCTTCGGTTCAACTCGTCAATACAGACCAGTTATCCTAAATTAATCTAGCCTCATTTGCCAGCACTTGGCCCATATCCCCTTAAACCTTTCCTATTCATATACCTTTGGGAGTTTTAGGGCTCATGGGATAGGATGTGCTGTGAGGTAGTGGGGAGCTGGAATGCAGGATTTGCCTCTTTTGGTCTCTCCCTCTGCCTCATCATTAAGAACAAAACGTGAGGCAGATTGAAGGACAAGCAGTTTGAACGACTGGCAGTGAACTCCTCGCAGTTATTAGCGTCAATGCCACCGTGTTCTGAGGAGACCTTCAGTGCATTGTCTCTGCCACATTGTGTGGATGGTAGATTGACGTCAAATGATTGTAATCAATTGAGAAGCCCAGCTCACCTTCTTGATTCTACGCTGGGACGACGAGCCTTTGGCAACGCTGCATTCATTGCTTATCTCTGGTGTGCCCTCAAGAAGGTGGTGGCAGCCACCATTGCAGTCAGCCTGGTGAAGATTGGCCCATGATGTTATTGGGTAGGAAACACTTGGATCTTGCCCACGCTGGCGCCGAAGGAATATGTTATCCCAAGGTCGGGAGGGTGTGTGGACTTGAAGCTCCACCTTTCGAACAGTCCATGCTTCGCCAACACAAGACAGTCTGCTCTTCCAAGCAGGATTTCTCCAGAAAATGGGTGCCCTTGTGCAATTCCTCAATAGGCCTTTGTTATGGACCAGGCCAGACTCCTTTAAAATCTTTCAAGAAGGAGCCTAGACTCTACCTTTCTCTTATTTTATAGGCAGATGTGAAGTGGACATTCCAGGTGTGATGCAGCTGGACAAACCGCTTGGCTTTCAACAAAACAGAATTTATTTAAACATTGCAGTTGAAACGCAAACAAACAAAAACAGAATTTAGAATAACGTAACTATTGGAACACTTTACTGACTCAATACCATAACGTAACGAAGGAGCTGTTCCAATTCCCTTGGCAAAAGCTAAGTTCAAACACAGGTTTTTACAGACAGGAGAGATTTCAGACAGAGAAGCCAGTCAAGACTCATCTGCTGAAGCATGGAACCTTTATTGCACGGCAGCAGCTTCTCTTACAACTAAACTAAAGTATAAGGAAATCTGAATTGGGTGAACTGCCATTGTTAAAGTAGACATTTTCAGACACTCCGGCGCCTCTGCCTTTATTACCTCTCTTGAAAAAAGTCCAAGGACAAAACAACTTTGTTAAAGTGACAGCATCGTCACATCTTGGACAAGGTACTTTGACTAATTACTGTTCTCTCTGTACAAATGAAGAGTTAAGCTTGGAACTATCCCACCCTTGTGTCGTTCAGTGCCAATGAGAAGCGCACATGATGCCAGCCTCTGCCATACCTGTAAAGGTGCTTCACAAACATTTATCACTGTGATTGTAACTTATTCCATGTACCTGGTGCCCTTTGAGGGAATGATGCAATCAAATTTGATCTGATTTGATTTATTATTGTCACATGTACCGAAGTACAGTGAAAGGTTTTGTTTTGTGTGCAGTACAGGCAGATCATACCATACAAAGTGCACTGGGGTAATAGGACATAGTGAGGAATGCAATGTTATGGCTGCAGAGAAGGTGGCGCAGACAGCAAAATGATATTTAAACTTGAAATTTGAGAGGTCCATTCAACAGTCTAATAACAGCGGGGAAAAAGCTGTTCTTGAATCTGTCGGTTCGTGTGTTTAAACGTTTGTATCTTCTGCCTGACAGATGAGGTTGGAAGCGATTAAAACTGGGGTGGGACGGGTCTTTGATGTTGGCTGCCTTCTGGATGCAGTGAGAGGTACATATGCAGTCTATGGATGGGAGATTGGTTTGCATGGTGGACTGGGCTGTGTTCACAATTCTCTGTAGTTTCCTACAGTCCCCGACAGAGTAGTTGCTGTACCAAGCCGTGATGCATCTGGATACAATGCTTTCTATGGTGTAGCTATAAAAATTGGTAAGCGTCCTTGTGGCCATGATGAATTTCTTTAGCCTCCTGTGGAGGTAGAGGCATTGTTGTGCTTTCTGGACCATGTGTGGACCAGGACAGATTGTTGGTGATCATCACTCCGAGGAACTTGACGCTCTCAATGGTCTCCATTGATGTAGAGAGGGGTGTGTCATCCACCTTGTTTTCAGGCATGGTCAGGAACCAGGGCAATCAATTTGCCCTATGTTCTTCATTAGAGTCTGTCTTGACACTGCCCCCTTGAGCTTACCCGATGTAGGTAAGCCCACAATGAAAGCTGTAGGATACTGAATTCGTCCTGCTCCTCACCACACACCAGTGCTGCATCCTGCTGCTGTCTGACAGATGGGCAGTGGTCGTAATGACCCAGAACCTCAGGAATGACTCGATGCCCAAGGAAGGTGCCATCGTGACCGAGCCAAGCCAACTTGTAAACCCGTCCTAATCTACGGGCTATTTCTGAGCGTCCTGGACCAAGCCATTATTTTAAAATCAATGCTTTATATGTGCAATTTGGGTCAACAATAGAGCAGCTTGAGATGAAAGGAACAACTATGGTTGTTGGAAATCTGAACCAAAGCCCGTGTGTAATTCATCATTCTGAAAAAGCATGCCAACCTTTCTGGGCTGGAGCAGCACCTTTTGTTTGTATAAACATCAAACTATATTTCTAAAGAAAAAGACCCTTTCTTTATAATGGTACCTTTCATGTTCTCAAAGTACCTCAAAGTGTGTGACAACCAATGACTCCCGATGTACAATCACTGGTGTTACGCAGCCAATTGTAACCAGTTTGTCGGCAGCATGTTCCCACCAACATCAAGGAGATTAACTGACTGACTGGTTCATTTCAATAGCTCTGAAAGAATGGAGGGCACCAGGACAGCTCCCTGGGCAGTTGTGAGTTGCTGGATACAACTTTGCTCTCGAATGCTGCCTTTAACGTAGGAACATGTCCCCAAGCACCTTAGAGAGCCGTGAGGAAGCTACAGGAAAGGGGTGGCTTTTCAGGACAAGGGGAGACAGAGGTGGTAGGGTCACTGCTACTTCCTGGCGCCAGGGACCCGGGTTCGATTTTACCCTCGGGCAACTGTCTGTGTAGAGTTTGCATATTCTCCCCGTGTCTGTGTGGGTTTGTTCCGGTTTTTCCTACAGTCGAAGGATGTGCAGGTTAGCTGGACTGGCCGTGCTAAATTGCCCACAGTGTCCATGGATGTGTACTTTAGGTGGATTGGCCATGGGAAATGTACGGTCAGAGGGATGGGGGGGGGGGGGGGGGGGGGGGTGGATTGGGTGGGATGCTATTTGGAGGGTCGGTGTGGACTCAATGGGCTGAATGGGCCTGCTTCCACACTGTAGGGATTCTATAGGCAAAGAGGTTTCAGGAGGGCTTTCCAGAATTTACATCCTACAGGGTTGTAGGCCTGGCTCCTAGAATTGGAGGAGTGTGAAGTGTCATGGAGAGGGCGTGTGAATTTGAACACATTAGTGAGAAGTTTAAATTTGAGACAGTGGGCCCCAGGATCCAATGGGAGTCAGCGAGCACAGCCAGTGGAGGAAGGTGGGAATGGGTGAATTGGGACTTGACGTACATTCAGACACAGGGACAGAGATGAGCCCAGAGAGGGGACTGTGGGAGGCTGGGTTGCTGACAGTGATACAGAAGAAGCTGCCGGAGCCTACACACCTCGCAAAGGGTCATGGGAGTTTTTTCTCCCCCCAGCAGAGCTGATAACTGTCTCATCAATGCAAGCAAAATGGCGCCGTGCAAAGGTGGTTTGTAGATTAGATTAGATTACTTACAGTGTGGAAACAGGCCCTTCGGCCCAACAAGTCCACACCGCCCCACCGAAGTGTAACCCACCCATACCCCTACATCTACATCTACCCCTTACCTAACATTACGGGCAATTTAGCATGACCCATTCACCTGACTTGCACATCTTTGGACTGTGGGAGGAAACCGGAGCACCCGGAGGAAACCCACACAGACACGGGGAGAACGTGCAAACTCCACACAGTCAGTCGCCTGAGGTAGGAATTGAACCCGGGTCTCTGGCGCTGTGAGGCAGCAGTGCTAACCACTGTGCCACCGTGCCGCCCACTAAGTAGTTGGACGTGAGGAGAAAATAGCCTCAAAGCTCCTCATTCTGACTGAACTTTCATTTTGTGATCAATGCCTTCCTCGTTTGGCGACATTCTGCAAACGACACTGACACAAAACAGATGTAATTCAATGAATGCCCTTTCCCATATACCTAAAACCCTCGCCTCACTGGTAATTACAAGGAAGACAAATTTGAGTTTATGATCAGTGTCAGTTAAGGTTACCACTGGATCTGTTGAAACAATTAAATTCCTTTATGTTTATCTGTCCATTGATAAAGGAAAGGAAAGGAACGATCTGTCT
Source organism: Chiloscyllium punctatum (assembly GCF_047496795.1). Lineage (NCBI taxonomy): Eukaryota > Metazoa > Chordata > Chondrichthyes > Orectolobiformes > Hemiscylliidae > Chiloscyllium > Chiloscyllium punctatum. The sequence goes on from NC_092748.1 coordinate 9,182,729, forward strand.
CAAAACCACTCCCCATCCTCTCTCCAGGACATTTCAAAATCCCAATTCGGAACAAGGCTTTATCGCTCATGTTAACCTGCTCCAAAATCAGAAACCGCTTGGGTCTGTGCCTGTGCACCACTGACTGAAAAAAGAAAGACTTACATTAATATAGCACCTTTCAAAACCTCAGGATGTCCTAAAGCAGTTTCCAATCTTTGGAAAGTGCAAAGCAACGTAAAACACTGTGAGCAAATTGTGTCATCATTTTAGATTTAAACTGTTAGTCAAGAGTTGAATTGAACTGAATTAGCTTTATTGTCACACGTACTCCAATGAGTACAGTGAAAGGTTAAGCGTCGTCACGTACAGTGCCATCTTAGGTACAAGGTACCTCGGTACAGATTCTCCAGTACAGGTTCTTGGAAACAACATTAGAAAAATAAAGAAATGAAAAGCCCAGCTTTACAAATCGTAGGATTGAATTAGAAAATAGAGAAATAATTAAGTTCAGAACAACAGTCCTTCCAACCCAGTCCACACTGGCACCTAGCCTCCAATCCAGACTGGGCCTTGACTCCAGTCCACGTTCGGCCTTGACTCCAGTCCACACTGGGCCTGCTGGGCCATGACTCCAGTCCACGCTGGGCATTGACTCCAGTCCACGCTGGGCGTTGACTCCAGTCCACGCTGGGCGTTGACTCCAGTCCACACTGAGCCTTTACTCCAGTCTGCACTGGCGTCTAGCCTCCACTCCACACTGGACCTTGACTCCGCTCCACACTTGACCTAGACTCCAATCCACAATGGACGTTGACTCCAGTCCACGCTAGGCCTTGACTCTAAACCACACTGGGCCTTGACTCTCGTCCACACTGAGCCTTGACTCCAGTCTGCACTGGCGTCTAGCCTCCACTCCACACTGGGCCTTGACTCCGGTCCACACCGGGCCTTGACTCCGCTCCACATTTTGTCCTTGACTTTCATCCACACTGGACCTTGACTCCAGTCCACGCCGGGCCTTGACTCTAGTCCACGCTGGCATCTACCCTCCAGTACACACTGAGCCTTGACTCCAGTCCACGCTGGACCTTGACTCCAGTCCACATTGGACTTTGACTTTCATCCTCACTGGACCTTGACTCTACTCCACACTGGGCATTAACTCCAGTCTTCACTGGGCCTTGACTCCAGTCCACGCTGGGTGTTGATTCCAGTCCATGCTGGGCCTTGACTCCAATCCACACTGGCGAATAACCTCCACTCCACACTGGGCCTTGACTCTCGTCCACGCTGGACCTTGACTCTAGTCCATGCTGAGACTTGACACTAGTCCATGCTGGGCCTTGACTCCAGTCCATCCTCGCATCTAGACTCCAGTCCACACTGGGCCTTGACTCCCGTCCACACTGGCATCTAGCCTCCAGTCCACGCCGGGCCCTGACTCGAGTCCACGCCGGGCCTTGACACCAGCCCAGGCCGGGCCTTGACACCAGCCCAGGCCGGGCCTTGACACCAGCCCAGGCCGGGCCTTGACACCAGCCCAGGCCGGGCCTTGACACCAGCCCAGGCCGGGCCTTGACACCTGCCCAGGCCGGGCCTTGACACCTGCCCAGGCCGGGCCTTGACACCTGCCCAGGCCGGGCCTTGACACCTGCCCAGGCCGGGCCTTGACTCCTGCCCAGGCCGGGCCTTGACTCCTGCCCAGGCCGGGCCTTGACTCCTGCCCACGCCGGGCATTGACTCCAGCCCACACTGGCCTTGACTCCAGTCCATATTGGGCCTTGACTCCAGCCCATGCTCGGCCTTGACTCCGGCCCACACTGGGCCTTGACTCCGGCCCACACTGGGCCTTGACTCCGGTCCACACTGGGCCTTGACCCCAGGCCACACTGGGCCTTGACGCCAGTCCACGCTGGACCTTGACACCAGTCCACAGGAGCCTTGACTCTAGTCCACACTGGGCCTTGACTCCAGTCCGCACTGGCGTCTAGCCTCCACTCCACACTGGGCCTTGACTCTAGACCATGCTGTGCCTTGACTCTAATGCACACTCTCATCTAGCCTCCAGTACACACTGAGCCTTGACTCCAGTCCACACTGGACCTTGACTCCAGCCCACACTGGGCCTTGACTATAGTCCACACTGAGCCTTGACTCCAGTCCACGCTGGGCCTTGACTCCAGTCCACGCTGGGCCTTGACTCCAGTCCACGCTGGGCTTTGACTCCAGTCCACGCTGGGCTTTGACTCCAGTCCACGCTGGGCTGAAAATGTGTTGCTGGAAAAGCGCAGCAGGTCAGGCAGCATCCAAGGAGCAGGAAAATCGATGTTTCGGGCATGAGCCCTTCTTCAGGAATGAGGAAAGTGTGTCCAGCAGGCTAAGATAAAAGGTAGGGAGGAGGGACTTGGTGGAGGGGTGTTGGGAATGCGATAGGTGGAAGGAGGTCAAAGTGAGGGTGATAGGCCGGAGTGGGGGTGGGGGCGGAGAGGTCAGGAAGAAGATTTGCAGGTTAGGAAGGCGGTGCTGAGTTCGAGGGATTTGACTGAGACAAGATGGGGGAAGGGGAAATGAGGAAACTGGAGAAATCTGAGTTCATCCCTTGTGGTTGGAGGGTTCCTAGGCGGAAGATGAGGCATTCTTCCTCCAACTGTTGTCCACGCTGGGCCTTGACTCCCGTCCACACTGGGCCTTTACTGTAATCCACGCTGGCATCTAGACTCCAGTACACACTGAGCCTTGACTCCAGTCCAAACTGGACCTTGACTCTAGTCCATGGCGAGCCTTGACTCCAGTCCACACTGGGCATTGGCTCTTGTCCACACTGGCATCTAGACTCCAGTACACACTGGGCCTTGACTCCCCTCCAGACTGGGCCTTGACTCTAGTCCATGGCGGACCTTGACTCTAGTCCACACTGGGCCTTGACCTCTGTCTGCACTGGGCCTTGACTCCAGTCCACAGTGGCCTTGACTCTAGTCTACGTTGGCATCCAGCCTCCATCCATACTGGGCCTTGACTCCAGTCCACATTGGGCCTTGATTCCAGTACACGGTAGGCCGTGACTCCAATCCACACTGGGCCTTGACTCTAGTCCACACTGGACCTTCACTCGAATGTATGCTGGCATCTAGCATCCAGTACACACTGAGCCTTGACTCCAATCCAAACTGGGCCTTGACTCCAGTCCACATTGGACCTTGACTCCAGCCCACACTGCGCCTTGACCTCAGTCTGCCCTGGGCCTTGGCTCTAGTCCACACTGGTCTTTGACTCCGCTCCACACTGGGCCTTGACTCCAATCCACACCGGGCCTTGATTCTAGTTCACACAGAGCCTTGATTCTAGTCCACACTGGGCCTTGACTCCAGTCCATGTTCGGCCTTGACTTCAGTCCACAATGGACCTTGACACTAGTCCACACTGGACCTTGACTCTAGTCCACACAGAGCCTTGACTCCAATCCACGCTCGGCCTTGACTAAAGTCCACACTGGACCTTGACTCCGCTCCACACTTGTCCTTGACTCTCATCCATACTGGACCTTGACCCCAGTCCACACTGGGCCTTGACTCTCGTCCACACTGAGCCTTGACTCCAGTCCGCACTGGCGTCTAGCCTCCACTCCACACTGGGCCTTGACTCTAGACCACGCTGTGCCTTGACTCTAATGCACACTCTCATCTAGCCTCCAGTCCACGCTGGGCCTTGACTCCGGTCTACACTGGGCCTTGACTCCGGTCTACACCGGGCCTTGACTCCGGTCTACACCGGGCCTTGACTCCGGTCTACACCGGGCCTTGACTCCGGTCCACACTGGACCTTGACTACGGTCCACACTGGACCTTGACTACGGTCCACACTGGGCCTTGACTCTCATCAACACTGGGCCTTGACTCCAGTCCACACTGAGCCTTGACCCCAGTCCACACTGGGCCTTGACCCCAGTCCACGCTGGGCCTTGACTCCAGTCCACGCCGGGCCTTGACTCCAGTCTGCACTGGCGTCTAGCCTCCACTCCACACTGGGCCTTGACTCTAGACCATGCTGTGCCTTGACTCTAATGCACGCTCTCATCTAGCCTCCAGTACACACTGAGCCTTGACTACAGTCCACGCTGGGCCTTGACTACAGTCCACACTGGACCATGACTCTAGTCCACACTGGGCCTTGACTCCAGTCCACACTGAGCTGAAAATGTGTTGCTGGAAAAGCACAGCAGGTCAGGCAGCATCCAAGGAGCAGGAGAATCAACGTTTCGGGCATGAGCCCTTCTTCAGGAATGAGGAAGGTGTGCCAAGCAGGCTAAGATAAAAGGTAGGGAGGAGGGACTTGGGGGAGGGGTGTTGGAAATGCGATAGGTGGAAGGAGGTCAAAGTGAGGGTGATAGGCCGGAGTGGGGGTGGGGGCGGAGAGGTCAGGAAGAAGATTGCAGGTTAGGAAGGCGGTGCTGAGTTCGAGGGATTTGACTGAGACAAGGTGGGGGGAGGGGAAATGAGGAAACTGGAGAAATCTGAGTTCATCCCTTGTGGTTGGAGGGTTCCTAGGCGGAAGATGAGGCATTCTTCCTCCAACTGTTGTCCACACAGGACCTTGACTCCACTCCACACTGGACCTTGACTCTATTCCATGCTGGGCGTTGACTCTAGTCCACTCTGGGCCTTGACTCCGCTCCACACTGGCCCTTGACTCCGCTCCACAGGGGCCTAGATTCTAGTCCATACTGGGCTTTCACTCTAATCTACGCTGGTATCTAGCCTCCAGTCCACACTGGGCCTTGACTCTAGTCCATGGCGGGCCTTGACTCCAGAACACAGGGGTCTTGACTCAAGTCCACACTGGGCCTTGACACAAGTCCACATCAGGCCTTGAAACCCGTCCAAGCTGGGCCTTGGCTCCAGTCCACACTGGGCCTTGACTCCAGTCCACATCAGGCCTTGACATCCGTCCACGCTGGGCCTTGACTCCAGTCCACACTGGGCCTTGACTCCAGTCCACATCAGGCCTTGTCACCCGTCCAAGCTGGGCCTTGACTCCAGTCCACACTGGGCCTTGACTCCAGTCCACATCAGGCCTTGACATCCGTCCACGCCGGGCCTTGACTCCAGTCTGCACTGGCGTCTAGCCTCCACTCCACACTGGGCCTTGACTCTACACCACGCTGTGCCTTGACTCTAATGCACGCTCTCATCTAGCCTCCAGTACACACTCAGCCTTGACTCCGGTCCACACTGGGCCTTGACTCTGGTCCATGCTTGGCCTTGTGTCTAGTCCACACTGGGCCTTGACTCTAGTCCACATCGGGCCTTGATTCTAGTTCACACTGGGCCTTGACCAGAGTCCACGCTGGGCCTTGACCCCAGTTCACCCTGGGCCTTGACCCCAGTCCACACTGGCGTCTAGCCTCCACTCCACACTGGGCCTTGACTGTAGACCATGCTGTGCCTTGACTGTAATGCATGCTCTCATCTAGCCTCCAGTACACACTGTGCCTTGACTCCAGTCCATGCTGGGCCGTGACTCCAGTCCATGCTGGGCCGTGACTCCAGTCCACACTGAGCCTTGACTCCAGTCCGCACTGAGCCTTGACTCCAGTCCATGCTGGGCCGTGACTCCAGTCCACACAGAGCCTTGACTCCAGTCCACACTGAGCCTTGACTCCAGTCCACACTGAGCCTTGACTCCAGTCCACGCTGGGCCGTGACTCCAGTCCACACTGAGCCTTGACTCCAGTCCGCACCGAGCTTTGACTCCAGTCCACACTGGGCCTTGACTCCGGTCCACACTGGGCCTTGACTCCGGTCCACACTGGGCCTTGACTCCAGTCCACACTGATCTGAAATGTGTTGCTGGAAAAGCGCAGCAGGTCAGGCAGCATCCAAGGAGCAGGAGAATCAACGTTTCGGGCATGAGCCCTTCTTCAGGAATGAGGAAAGTGTGTCTAGCAGGCTAAGATAAAAGGTAGGGAGGAGGGACGTGGGGCAGGGGTGTTGGAAATGCGATAGGTGGAAGGAGGTCAAAGTGAGGGTGATAGGCCGGAGTGGGGGTGGGGGCGGAGAGGTCAGGAAGAAGATTGCAGGTTAGGAAGGCGGTGCTGAGTTTGAGGGATTTGACTGAGACAAGGTGGGGGGAGGTGAAATGAGGAAACTGGAGAAATCTGAGTTCATCCCTTGTGGTTGGAGGGTTCCTAGGCGGAAGATGAGGCATTCTTCCTCCAACCGTTGTCCACACAGGACCTTGACTCCGCTCCACACTGGACCTTGACTCTAGTCCATGCTGGGCCTTGACTCCAGTCCACGCTGGGCGTTGACTCTAGTCCACTCTGGGCCTTGACTCTAGTCCACACTGGGCCTTGACCCAAGTCCACACTGGGCCTTGACCCCAGTCCACACTGAGTCTTGATTCTAGTCCAAACCGAGCCTTAACTCCAGTCCACATCAGGCCTTGACTCCAGTCCACGCTGGGCCTTGATTTTAGTCCACATCGGGCTTTGACTCCAGTCCACAGGGGCCTTGACTCCAGTCCACACTGGGCCTTGACTATAGTCCACACTGGGCCTTGACCCTCGTCCACACTGGGCCTTGACTCCAGTCCACACTGGACCTTGACTCCAGTCCACACTGGACCTTGACTCGTCCACACTGGGCCTTTACTCCAGTCCACGCTGGCCTTGACCCCAGTCCGCGCTGGGCCTTGACCCCAGTCCGTGCTGGGCCTTGACTCCTCTCCACACTGGGCCTTGACTCCGCTCCACACTGGGCCTTGATTCTAGTCCACACTGGCCTCGAGCCTCCACTCTACACTGTGCCTTGACTCCAGTCCACACTGGGCCTTGACTCCAGTCCACAGGGGCGTTGACTCTAGTCCACACTGGTATTTCACTCTAATCCACGCTGGCATCTAGACTCCAGTACATACTGGGCCTTGACTCTAGTCCATAGCGGACCTTGACTCTAGTCCACACTGGGCCTTGACTCGAGTCCACACTGGGCCTTGACTCGAGTCCACGTTGGCATCTAGCCTCCAGTCCACGCTGGGCCTTGACTCCTGTCCACATCGGGCCTTGACTCCTGTCCACATCGGGCCTTGACTCCAGTCCACACTGGGCCTTGACTCCAGTCCACACTGGGCCTTGACTCCAGTCCACGCTGGCATCTACCCTCCAGTCCACACAGGGCCTTGACCCCAGTCCACACTGCCTTGACTCCAGTCCACACCGGGCCTTGATTCTAGTTCACACTGGGCCTTGACTCCAGTCCATGTTCGGCCTTGACTTCAGTCCACAATGGACCTTGACTCTAGTCCACACAGAGCCTTGACACCAATCCACGCTCGGCCTTGACTACAGTCCACACTGGACCTTGACTCCGCTCCACACTTGTCCTTGACTCTCGTCTACACTGGGCCTTGACCCCAGTCCACACTGGGCCTTGACCCCAGTCCATACTGGGCCTTGACCCCAGTCCACACTGGACCTTAACTCTCATCCACACTGAGCCTTGACTCCAGTCCACACTGGCGTCTAGCCTCCACTCCACACTGGGCCTTGACTCTAGACCATGCTGTGCCATGACTCTAATGCACACTCTCATCTAGCCTCCAGTACACGCTGGGCCTTGACTCCGGTCCACACTCGTCCTTGACTCTCGTCCACACTGGGCCTTGACTTCAGTCCACATCGGGCCTTGATCCCAGTCCACACTGGGCCTTGACCCCAGTCCACACTGGGCCTTGACCCCAGTCGACGCTGGGCCCTGACTCCAGTCCACGCCGGGCCTTGACTCCAGTCCGCACTGGCGTCTAGCCTCCACTCCACACTGGGCCTTGACTCTAGACCATGCTATGCCTTGACTGTAATGCATGCTCTCATCTAGCCTCCAGTACACACTGAGCCTTGACTCCAGTCCACGCTGGGCCGTGACTCCAGTCCACACAGAGCCTTGACTCCAGTCGACGCTGGGCCTCGACTCCAGTCCACGCTCGGCCTTGACTCCATTCCACACAAGGCCATGACTCTAGTCCACACTGGGCCTTGACTCCAGTCCACACTGAGCTGAAAGTGTGTTGCTGGAAAAGCGCAGCAGGTCAGGCAGCATCCAAGGAGCAGGAGAATCAACGTTTCGGGCATGAGCCCTTCTTCAGGAATGAGGAAAGTGTGTCCAGCAGGCTAAGATAAAAGGTAGGGAGTAGGGACTTGGGGGAGGGGTGTTGGAAATGCGATAGGTGGAAGGAGGTCAAAGTGAGGGTGATAGGCCGGAGTGGGGGTGGGGGCAGAGAGGTCAAGAAGAAGATTGCAGGTTAGGAAGGCGGTGCTGAGTTCGAGGGATTTGACTGAGACAAGGTGGGGGGAGGTGAAATGAGGAAACTGGAGAAATCTGAGTTCATCCCTTGTGGTTGGAGGGTTCCTAGGCGGAAGATGAGGCGCTCTTCCTCCAACTGTTGTCCACACAGGACCTTGACTCTTGTCCACACTGGGCCTTGACTCTTGTCCACACTGGGCCTTGACTCCAGTCCACACTGAGCCTTGATTCCAGTCCACTCTGAGCCTTGACTCCAGTCCACACTGGGCCTTGACTCCAGCCCATATGGGCCTTGACTCCGCTCCACAATGGGCCTTGACTCTAGTCCATGCTGGCATCTAGACTCCAGTACACACTGAGCCTTGATTCTAGTCCACAATGAGCTTTGACTCTAGTCCACAATGGGCCTTGACCTCAGTCTGCCCTGGGCCTTGACTCCAGTCCATAGTGGCCTTGACTCTAGTCCACACTGTGCCTTAACTCCGCTCCACACTGGGTCTTGACTCCAGTCCACATCGGGCCTTGACTCAAGTCCACGCTGGGCCTTGACGCTAATCCACACTGGGCCTTGACTCCGCTCCACACTGGGCCTTGACTCCGCTCCACACTTGACCTTGACTCTAAACCACACAGGGACTTGACTCTAGTCCACACTGGGCCTTGACTCTAGTCCACACTGGGCCTTGACTCTAGTCCAAACTGGGCATTGACTCCAGTCCACACTGGGCATTGACTCCAGTCCACACTGGGCATTGACTCCAGTCCACACTGGGCCTTGATTACAGTCCACACTGGGCCTTGATTACAGTCCACACTGGGCCTTCACTCTGCTCCACACTGGGTCTTGACTCCACTCCACACTGGGTCTTGACTCTGCTCCACGCTGGGCCGTGACTCCAGTCCACATCGGGCCATGACTCCCATCTAAGCTGGGCCTTGACTCCGGTCCACACTGGACCTTGATTCCAGTCCACACTGGGCCTTGACTCTGCTCCACACTGGGCCTTGACTCCCATCTAAGCTTGACTCCAGTCCACAGGGGCCTTGACTCCAGTCCACACTGAACCTTGACTCCCGTCCACACTGGGCCTTGACTCCAGTCCACACTGGGCTTTGACTCCAGTCCACACTGGGCCTTGACTCCAGTCCACACTGGGCCTTGACTCTGCTCCACACTGGGCCTTGACTCTGCTCCACACTGGGCCTTGACTCTCGTCCACATTGGGCCTTTACTCCAGTCCACACTGGGCCTTGACTCCAGTCCACACTGGGCCTTGACTCCAGTCCACACTGGGCTTTGACTCCAGTCCACACTGGGCCTTGACTCCAGTCCACACTGGACCTTGACTCCAGTCCACACTGGACCTTGACTCCAGTCCACACTGGGCCTTGACTCGTCCACACTGGGCCTTTACTCCAGTCCACGCTGGCCTTGACCCCAGTCCGCGCTGGGCCTTGACCCCAGTCCACGCTGGGCCTTGACCCCAGTCCGTGCTGGGCCTTGACTCCTCTCCACACTGGGCCTTGACTCCGCTCCACACTGGGCCTTGATTCTAGTCCACACTGGCCTCGAGCCTCCACTCTACACTGTGCCTTGACTCCAGTCCACACTGGGCCTTGACTCCAGTCCACAGGGGCGTTGACTCTAGTCCACACTGGTCTTTCACTCTAATCCACGCTGGCATCTAGACTCCAGTACATACTGGGCCTTGACTCTAGTCCATAGCGGACCTTGACTCTAGTCCACACTGGGCCTTGTCCTCAGTCTGCACTGGGCCTTGACTCTAGTCCACACTGGGCCTTGACTCGAGTCCACGTTGGCATCTAGCCTCCAGTCCATGCTGGGCCTTGACTCCTGTCCACATCGGGCCTTGACTCCAGTCCACACTGGGCCTTGACTCTGCTCCACACTGGGCCTTGACTCTCGTCCACATTGGGCCTTTACTCCAGTCCACACTGGGCCTTGACTCCAGTCCACACTGGGCCTTGACTATAGTCCACACTGGGCCTTGACCCTCGTCCACACTGGGCCTTGACTCCAGTCCACACTGGACCTTGACTCCAGTCCACACTGGACCTTGACTCCAGTCCACACTGGACCTTGACTCGTCCACACTGGGCCTTTACTCCAGTCCACGCTGGCCTTGACCCCAGTCCGCGCTGGGCCTTGACCCCAGTCCGTGCTGGGCCTTGACTCCTCTCCACACTGGGCCTTGATTCTAGTCCACACTGGCCTCGAGCCTCCACTCTACACTGTGCCTTGACTCCAGTCCACACTGGGCCTTGACTCCAGTCCACAGGGGCGTTGACTCTAGTCCACACTGGTCTTTCACTCTAATCCACGCTGGCATCTAGACTCCAGTACATACTGGGCCTTGACTCTAGTCCATAGCGGACCTTGACTCTAGTCCACACTGGGCCTTGTCCTCAGTCTGCACTGGGCCTTGACTCTAGTCCACACTGGGCCTTGACTCGAGTCCACGTTGGCATCTAGCCTCCAGTCCATGCTGGGCCTTGACTCCTGTCCACATCGGGCCTTGACTCCAGTCCACACTGGGCCTTGACTCCAGTCCACACTGGGCCTTGACTCCAGTCCACGCTGGCATCTACCCTCCAGTCCACACAGGGCCTTGACCCCAGTCCACACTGCCTTGACTCCAGTCCACACCGGGCCTTGATTCTAGTTCACACTGGGCCTTGACTCCAGTCCATGTTCGGCCTTGACTTCAGTCCACAATGGACCTTGACTCTAGTCCACACAGAGCCTTGACACCAATCCACGCTCGGCCTTGACTACAGTCCACACTGGACCTTGACTCCGCTCCACACTTGTCCTTGACTCTCGTCTACACTGGGCCTTGACTCCAGTCCACACTGGGCCTTGACTCCAGTCCACAGGGGCGTTGACTCTAGTCCACACTGGTATTTCACTCTAATCCACGCTGGCATCTAGACTCCAGTACATACTGGGCCTTGACTCTAGTCCATAGCGGACCTTGACTCTAGTCCACACTGGGCCTTGACTCGAGTCCACACTGGGCCTTGACTCGAGTCCACGTTGGCATCTAGCCTCCAGTCCACGCTGGGCCTTGACTCCTGTCCACATCGGGCCTTGACTCCTGTCCACATCGGGCCTTGACTCCAGTCCACACTGGGCCTTGACTCCAGTCCACACTGGGCCTTGACTCCAGTCCACGCTGGCATCTACCCTCCAGTCCACACAGGGCCTTGACCCCAGTCCACACTGCCTTGACTCCAGTCCACACCGGGCCTTGATTCTAGTTCACACTGGGCCTTGACTCCAGTCCATGTTCGGCCTTGACTTCAGTCCACAATGGACCTTGACTCTAGTCCACACAGAGCCTTGACACCAATCCACGCTCGGCCTTGACTACAGTCCACACTGGACCTTGACTCCGCTCCACACTTGTCCTTGACTCTCGTCTACACTGGGCCTTGACCCCAGTCCACACTGGGCCTTGACCCCAGTCCATACTGGGCCTTGACCCCAGTCCACACTGGACCTTAACTCTCATCCACACTGAGCCTTGACTCCAGTCCACACTGGCGTCTAGCCTCCACTCCACACTGGGCCTTGACTCTAGACCATGCTGTGCCATGACTCTAATGCACACTCTCATCTAGCCTCCAGTACACGCTGGGCCTTGACTCCGGTCCACACTCGTCCTTGACTCTCGTCCACACTGGGCCTTGACTTCAGTCCACATCGGGCCTTGATCCCAGTCCACACTGGGCCTTGACCCCAGTCCACACTGGGCCTTGACCCCAGTCGACGCTGGGCCCTGACTCCAGTCCACGCCGGGCCTTGACTCCAGTCCGCACTGGCGTCTAGCCTCCACTCCACACTGGGCCTTGACTCTAGACCATGCTATGCCTTGACTGTAATGCATGCTCTCATCTAGCCTCCAGTACACACTGAGCCTTGACTCCAGTCCACGCTGGGCCGTGACTCCAGTCCACACAGAGCCTTGACTCCAGTCGACGCTGGGCCTCGACTCCAGTCCACGCTCGGCCTTGACTCCATTCCACACAAGGCCATGACTCTAGTCCACACTGGGCCTTGACTCCAGTCCACACTGAGCTGAAAGTGTGTTGCTGGAAAAGCGCAGCAGGTCAGGCAGCATCCAAGGAGCAGGAGAATCAACGTTTCGGGCATGAGCCCTTCTTCAGGAATGAGGAAAGTGTGTCCAGCAGGCTAAGATAAAAGGTAGGGAGTAGGGACTTGGGGGAGGGGTGTTGGAAATGCGATAGGTGGAAGGAGGTCAAAGTGAGGGTGATAGGCCGGAGTGGGGGTGGGGGCAGAGAGGTCAAGAAGAAGATTGCAGGTTAGGAAGGCGGTGCTGAGTTCGAGGGATTTGACTGAGACAAGGTGGGGGGAGGTGAAATGTGGAAACTGGAGAAATCTGAGTTCATCCCTTGTGGTTGGAGGGTTCCTAGGCGGAAGATGAGGCGCTCTTCCTCCAACTGTTGTCCACACAGGACCTTGACTCTTGTCCACACTGGGCCTTGACTCTTGTCCACACTGGGCCTTGACTCCAGTCCACACTGAGCCTTGATTCCAGTCCACTCTGAGCCTTGACTCCAGTCCACACTGGGCCTTGACTCCAGCCCATATGGGCCTTGACTCCGCTCCACAATGGGCCTTGACTCTAGTCCATGCTGGCATCTAGACTCCAGTACACACTGAGCCTTGATTCTAGTCCACAATGAGCTTTGACTCTAGTCCACAATGGGCCTTGACCTCAGTCTGCCCTGGGCCTTGACTCCAGTCCATAGTGGCCTTGACTCTAGTCCACACTGTGCCTTAACTCCGCTCCACACTGGGTCTTGACTCCAGTCCACATCGGGCCTTGACTCAAGTCCACGCTGGGCCTTGACGCTAATCCACACTGGGCCTTGACTCCGCTCCACACTGGGCCTTGACTCCGCTCCACACTTGACCTTGACTCTAAACCACACAGGGACTTGACTCTAGTCCACACTGGGCCTTGACTCTAGTCCACACTGGGCCTTGACTCTAGTCCAAACTGGGCATTGACTCCAGTCCACACTGGGCATTGACTCCAGTCCACACTGGGCATTGACTCCAGTCCACACTGGGCCTTGATTACAGTCCACACTGGGCCTTGATTACAGTCCACACTGGGCCTTCACTCTGCTCCACACTGGGTCTTGACTCCACTCCACACTGGGTCTTGACTCTGCTCCACGCTGGGCCGTGACTCCAGTCCACATCGGGCCATGACTCCCATCTAAGCTGGGCCTTGACTCCGGTCCACACTGGACCTTGATTCCAGTCCACACTGGGCCTTGACTCTGCTCCACACTGGGCCTTGACTCCCATCTAAGCTTGACTCCAGTCCACAGGGGCCTTGACTCCAGTCCACACTGAACCTTGACTCCCGTCCACACTGGGCCTTGACTCCAGTCCACACTGGGCTTTGACTCCAGTCCACACTGGGCCTTGACTCCAGTCCACACTGGGCCTTGACTCTGCTCCACACTGGGCCTTGACTCTCGTCCACATTGGGCCTTTACTCCAGTCCACACTGGGCCTTGACTCCAGTCCACACTGGGCCTTGACTCCAGTCCACACTGGGCTTTGACTCCAGTCCACACTGGGCCTTGACTCCAGTCCACACTGGACCTTGACTCCAGTCCACACTGGACCTTGACTCCAGTCCACACTGGGCCTTGACTCGTCCACACTGGGCCTTTACTCCAGTCCACGCTGGCCTTGACCCCAGTCCGCGCTGGGCCTTGACCCCAGTCCACGCTGGGCCTTGACCCCAGTCCGTGCTGGGCCTTGACTCCTCTCCACACTGGGCCTTGACTCCGCTCCACACTGGGCCTTGATTCTAGTCCACACTGGCCTAGAGCCTCCACTCTACACTGTGCCTTGACTCCAGTCCACACTGGGCCTTGACTCCAGTCCACAGGGGCGTTGACTCTAGTCCACACTGGTCTTTCACTCTAATCCACGCTGGCATCTAGACTCCAGTACATACTGGGCCTTGACTCTAGTCCATAGCGGACCTTGACTCTAGTCCACACTGGGCCTTGTCCTCAGTCTGCACTGGGCCTTGACTCTAGTCCACACTGGGCCTTGACTCGAGTCCACGTTGGCATCTAGCCTCCAGTCCATGCTGGGCCTTGACTCCTGTCCACATCGGGCCTTGACTCCAGTCCACACTGGGCCTTGACTCTGCTCCACACTGGGCCTTGACTCTCGTCCACATTGGGCCTTTACTCCAGTCCACACTGGGCCTTGACTCCAGTCCACACTGGGCCTTGACTATAGTCCACACTGGGCCTTGACCCTCGTCCACACTGGGCCTTGACTCCAGTCCACACTGGACCTTGACTCCAGTCCACACTGGACCTTGACTCCAGTCCACACTGGACCTTGACTCGTCCACACTGGGCCTTTACTCCAGTCCACGCTGGCCTTGACCCCAGTCCGCGCTGGGCCTTGACCCCAGTCCGTGCTGGGCCTTGACTCCTCTCCACACTGGGCCTTGATTCTAGTCCACACTGGCCTCGAGCCTCCACTCTACACTGTGCCTTGACTCCAGTCCACACTGGGCCTTGACTCCAGTCCACAGGGGCGTTGACTCTAGTCCACACTGGTCTTTCACTCTAATCCACGCTGGCATCTAGACTCCAGTACATACTGGGCCTTGACTCTAGTCCATAGCGGACCTTGACTCTAGTCCACACTGGGCCTTGTCCTCAGTCTGCACTGGGCCTTGACTCTAGTCCACACTGGGCCTTGACTCGAGTCCACGTTGGCATCTAGCCTCCAGTCCATGCTGGGCCTTGACTCCTGTCCACATCGGGCCTTGACTCCAGTCCACACTGGGCCTTGACTCCAGTCCACACTGGGCCTTGACTCCAGTCCACGCTGGCATCTACCCTCCAGTCCACACAGGGCCTTGACCCCAGTCCACACTGCCTTGACTCCAGTCCACACCGGGCCTTGATTCTAGTTCACACTGGGCCTTGACTCCAGTCCATGTTCGGCCTTGACTTCAGTCCACAATGGACCTTGACTCTAGTCCACACAGAGCCTTGACACCAATCCACGCTCGGCCTTGACTACAGTCCACACTGGACCTTGACTCCGCTCCACACTTGTCCTTGACTCTCGTCTACACTGGGCCTTGACCCCAGTCCACACTGGGCCTTGACCCCAGTCCATACTGGGCCTTGACCCCAGTCCACACTGGACCTTAACTCTCATCCACACTGAGCCTTGACTCCAGTCCACACTGGCGTCTAGCCTCCACTCCACACTGGGCCTTGACTCTAGACCATGCTGTGCCATGACTCTAATGCACACTCTCATCTAGCCTCCAGTACACGCTGGGCCTTGACTCCGGTCCACACTCGTCCTTGACTCTCGTCCACACTGGGCCTTGACTTCAGTCCACATCGGGCCTTGATCCCAGTCCACACTGGGCCTTGACCCCAGTCCACACTGGGCCTTGACCCCAGTCGACGCTGGGCCCTGACTCCAGTCCACGCCGGGCCTTGACTCCAGTCCGCACTGGCGTCTAGCCTCCACTCCACACTGGGCCTTGACTCTAGACCATGCTATGCCTTGACTGTAATGCATGCTCTCATCTAGCCTCCAGTACACACTGAGCCTTGACTCCAGTCCACGCTGGGCCGTGACTCCAGTCCACACAGAGCCTTGACTCCAGTCGACGCTGGGCCTCGACTCCAGTCCACGCTCGGCCTTGACTCCATTCCACACAAGGCCATGACTCTAGTCCACACTGGGCCTTGACTCCAGTCCACACTGAGCTGAAAGTGTGTTGCTGGAAAAGCGCAGCAGGTCAGGCAGCATCCAAGGAGCAGGAGAATCAACGTTTCGGGCATGAGCCCTTCTTCAGGAATGAGGAAAGTGTGTCCAGCGGGCTAAGGTAAAAGGTAGGGAGGAGGGACTTGGGGGAGGGGTGTTGGAAATGCGATAGGTGGAAGGAGGTCAAAGTGAGGGTGATAGGCCGGAGTGGGGGTGGGGGCAGAGAGGTCAGGAAGAAGATTGCAGGTTAGGAAGGCGGTGCTGAGTTCGAGGGATTTGACTGAGACAAGGTGGGGGGAGGTGAAATGAGGAAACTGGAGAAATCTGAGTTCATCCCTTGTGGTTGGAGGGTTCCTAGGCGGAAGATGAGGCGCTCTTCCTCCAACTGTTGTCCACACAGGACCTTGACTCTTGTCCACACTGGGCCTTGACTCTTGTCCACACTGGGCCTTGACTCCAGTCCACACTGAGCCTTGACTCCAGTCCACTCTGAGCCTTGACTCCAGTCCACACTGGGCCTTGACTCCAGCCCATATGGGCCTTGACTCCGCTCCACAATGGGCCTTGACTCTAGTCCATGCTGGCATCTAGACTCCAGTACACACTGAGCCTTGATTCTAGTCCACAATGAGCTTTGACTCTAGTCCACAATGGGCCTTGACCTCAGTCTGCCCTGGGCCTTGACTCCAGTCCATAGTGGCCTTGACTCTAGTCCACACTGTGCCTTAACTCCGCTCCACACTGGGTCTTGACTCCAGTCCACATCGGGCCTTGACTCAAGTCCACGCTGGGCCTTGACGCTAATCCACACTGGGCCTTGACTCCGCTCCACACTGGGCCTTGACTCCGCTCCACACTTGACCTTGACTCTAAACCACACAGGGACTTGACTCTAGTCCACACTGGGCCTTGACTCTAGTCCACACTGGGCCTTGACTCTAGTCCAAACTGGGCATTGACTCCAGTCCACACTGGGCATTGACTCCAGTCCACACTGGGCATTGACTCCAGTCCACACTGGGCCTTGATTACAGTCCACACTGGGCCTTGATTACAGTCCACACTGGGCCTTCACTCTGCTCCACACTGGGTCTTGACTCCACTCCACACTGGGTCTTGACTCTGCTCCACGCTGGGCCGTGACTCCAGTCCACATCGGGCCATGACTCCCATCTAAGCTGGGCCTTGACTCCGGTCCACACTGGACCTTGATTCCAGTCCACACTGGGCCTTGACTCTGCTCCACACTGGGCCTTGACTCCCATCTAAGCTGGACTCCAGTCCACAGGGGCCTTGACTCCAGTCCACACTGAACCTTGACTCCCGTCCACACTGGGCCTTGACTCCAGTCCACACTGGGCTTTGACTCCAGTCCACACTGGGCCTTGACTCCAGTCCACACTGGGCCTTGACTCCAGTCCACACTGGGCCTTGACTCCAGTCCTCAGGGGCCTTGACTATGCTCCACACTGGGTCTTGACTCTGCTCCACGCTGGGCCGTGACTCCAGTCCACATCGGGCCATGACTCCCATCTAAGCTGGGCCTTGACTCCGGTCCACACTGGACCTTGATTCCGGTCCACACTGGACCTTGATTCCAGTCCACACTGGGCCTTGACTCTGCTCCACACTGGGCCTTGACTCTTCTCCACACTGGGCCTTGACTCCAGTCCACAGGGGCCTTGATTCTGGTCCACACTGGGCTTTCGCTCTAATCTACACTGGCATCTAGACTCCAGTCCACACTGGGCCTTGACTCCAGTTCAAACTGTGTCTTGACTCTAGTCCATGGCGGACCTTGAACTCTAGTCCACACTGGGCCTTCACCTCAGTCTGCACTGGGCCTTGACTCCAGTCCACAGTGGCCTTGACTCTAGTCCACGTTGGCATCTAGCCTCCATCCACACTGGGCCTTGACTCTAGTCCACACTGGGCCTTGACTCCAGTCCACACTGGGCCTTGACTCCAGTCCACACAGGGCTTTAACTCTAGTCCACATTGGGCCTTGACTCCAGTCCACATTGGGCCTTGACTCCAGTCCATGCTGGGCCTTGACTCCAGTCCATGCTGGGCCTTGACTCCAGTCCACATCGGGCTTTGACTCGAGTCCACAGGGGCCTTGACTCCAGTCCATGCTGGGCCTTGACTTCAGTCCACATCGGGCTTTGACTTGAGTCCACAGGGGCCTTGACTCCAGTCCACTCTGGGCCTTGACTCCAGTCCACTCTGGGCCTTGACTCTCGTCCACACTGGGCCTTGACTCCAGTCCATACTGGGCCTTGACTCCGCTCCACACTGGGTGTTTACTCCAGTCCACGGTGGGCCGTGACTTCAGTCCACATCGAGCCTTGACTCCATCCACACTGGGCCTTGACTCCATCCACACTGGGCCTTGACTCCAGTCCACGCTGAGCCTTGACTCTAGTCCATACTGGGTGTTGACTCCAGTCCACGGTAGGCCGTGACTCCTGTCCACACTGGGCCTTGACTCTAGTCCACACTGGACCTTGACTCCAATCCACACTGGGCGTTGACTCCAGTCCACGGTAGGCCATGACTCCTGTCCATGCTGGGCCTTGACTCCAGTCCATACTGGGCCTTGACTCCGCTCCACACTGGGTGTTTACTCCAGTCCACGGTGGGCCGTGACTTCAGTCCACATCGAGCCTTGACTCCATCCACACTGGGCCTTGACTCCAGTCCACACTGAGCCGTGACTCCTGTCCACACTGGGCCTTGACTCCAGTCCACGCTGGGCATTGACTCGAGTCCACACTGGGCATTGACTCGAGTCCACACTGGGCCTTGACTCGAGTCCACACTGGGCCTTGACTCTGCTCCACACTGGGCCTTGACTCTGCTCCACACTGGGCCTTGACTCTCGTCCACACTGGGTGTTGACTCCAGTCCACGGTGGGCTGTGATTCTCGTCTACGCTGGGCCTAGACTCCAGTCCATATTTAGCCATGACTCCAATCCACACTGGGCCTTGACTCTATTCCACACTGGGCCTTGCCTCTCGTCCACACTGGGCCTTTACTCCAGTCCACATTGGGCTTTGACTCTAGTCCACACTGGGCCTTCACTTTAATGCATGCTGGTATCTAGCCTCGAGTTCACACTGAGCCTTGACTCTCGTCCACACCGGACCTTGACTCTCGTCCACACCGGACCTTGACTCTCGTCCACACTAGGCCTTGACTCTAGTCCACACTGGGCCTTGACTCCGCTCCACACTGGGCCTTGACTATAGTCCGCATCAGGCTTTGAATCCAGTCCATGCTGGGCCTTGACTCCAGCCCACGCTGGGCCTTGACTCCAGCCCACGCTGGGCCTTGACTCCAGCCCACGCTGGGCCTTGACTCCAGCCCACGCTGGGCCTTGACTCCAGCCCACGCTGGGCCTTGACTCCAGCCCACGCTGGGCCTTGACTCCAGCCCACGCTGGGCCTTGACTCCAGCCCACGCTGGGCCTTGACTCACGTCCACGCTGGGCCTTGACTCTGCTCCACACTGGGCCTTGACTCTGCTCCACACTGGGCCTGGACTCCAATCCACAGGGGCCTTGATTCTAGTCCACACTGGCATCGAGCCTCCACTCCACACTGGGCCTTGACTCCAGTCCACAGGGGCCTTGATTCTGGTCCACACTGGGCTTTCGCTCTAATCTACACTGGCATCTAGACTCCAGTACACACTGGGCCTTGACTCCAGTCCAAACTGTGCCTTGACTCTAGTCCATGGCGGACCTTGACTCTAGTCTACACTGGGCCTTGACCTCAGTCTGCACTGGGCCTTGACTCCAGTCCACAGTGGCCTTGACTCTAGTCCACGTTGGCATCCAGCCTCCATCCACACTGGGCCTTGACTCTAGTCCACACTGGGCCTTGACTCCAATCCACACTGGGCCTTGACTCCAGTCCACACTGGGCCTTGACTCCAGTCCACACTGGGCCTTGACTCCAGTCCACACTGGGCTTTCACTCTAGTCCACATTGGGCCTTGACTCCAGTCCATGCTGGGCCTTGACTTCAGTCCACATCGGGCTTTGACTCGAGTCCACAGGGGCCTTGACTCCAGTCCACTCTGGGCCTTGACTCCAGGCCTCACTGGGCCTTGACTCCAGTCCACAGGGGCCTTGACTCTCGTCCACACTGGGCCTTGACTCTCGTCCACACTGGGCTTTGACTCCGCTTCACATTGGGCGTTGACTCAGCTCCACACTGGGCCTTGACTCTAGTCCACACTGGATCTTGACTCCAATCCACACTGGGCGTTGACTCCAGTCCACTGTAGGCCGTGACTCCTGTCCACGCTGGGCCTTGACAAACTCCACACTGGGTGTTTACTCCAGTCCACGGTGGGCCGTGACTTCAGTCCACATCGAGCCTTGACTCCAGTCCACACTGAGCCTTGACTCCATCCACACTGGGCCTTGACTCCCGTCCACACTGGGCCTTGACTCCCGTCCACACTTGGCCTTGACTCCAGTCCATGCTGGACCTTGACTCCAGTCCATGCTGGACCTTTACTCCAGTCCATGCTGGACCTTGACTCCAGTCCATGCTCGGCCTTGACTCCAGTCCACGCTGGGCCTTGACTCCAGTCCAGGCTGGGCATTGACTCCAGTCCAGGCTGGGCATTGACTCGAGTCCACACTGGGCATTGACTCGAGTCCACACTGGGCCTTGACTCCGCTCCACACTGGGCCTTGACTCTCGTCCACACTGGGTGTTGACTCCAGTCCACGGTGGGCTGTGACTCTCGTCCACACTGGGCCTTGACTCCAGTCCAAACTGTGCCTTGACTCTAGTCCATGGCGGACCTTGACTCTAGTCCACACTGGGCCTTCACCTCAGTCTGCACTGGGCCTTAACTCCAGTCCACAGTGGCCTTGACTCTAGTCCACGTTGGCATCCAGCCTCCATCCATACTGGGCCTTGACTCTAGTCCACACTGGGCCTTGACTCCAGTCCACACTGGGCCTGGACTCCAGTCCACACTGGGCTTTAACTCTAGTCCACATTGGGCCTTGACTCCAGTCCATGCTGGGCCTTGACTCCAGTCCATGCTGGGCCTTGACTTCAGTCTACATCGGGCTTTGACTCGAGTCCATAAGGGCCTTGACTCCAGTCCACTCTGGGCCTTGACTCCAGGCCTCACTGGGCCTTGACTCCATGCCTCACTGGGCCTTGACTCCAGTCCACAGTGGACCTTCACTCTCGTCCACACTGGGCCTTGACTCTCGTCCACACTGGGCCTTGACTCTCGTCCACACTGGGCCTTGACTCCGCTTCACACTGGGCGTTGGCTCAGCTCCACACTGGGCCTTGACTCTAGTCCACACTAGACCTTGACTCCAATCCACACTGGGCGTTGACTCCAGTCCACTCTGGGCCTTGACTCCAGTCCACTCTGGGCCTTGACTCTCGTCCACACTGGGCCTTGACTCCAGTCCATACTGGGCCTTGACTCCGCTCCACACTGGGTGTTTACTCCAGTCCACAGTGGGCCGTGACTTCAGTCCACATCGAGCCTTGACTCCATCCACACTGGGCCTTGACTCCATCCACACTGGGCCTTGACTCCAGTCCATGCCGGGCCTTGACTCCAGTCCTAACCAGACCTTGACTCCAGTCCTAACCGGACCTTGACTCCAGTCCTAACCGGACCTTGACTCCAGTCCTAACCGGACCTTGACTCCAGTCCTAACCGGACCTTGACTCCAGTCCTAATCGGACCTTGACTCCAGTCCTAACCGGACCTTGACTCCAGTCCACGCTGGGCCTTGACTCCAGTCCTAATCGGACCTTGACTCCAGTCCTAATCGGACCTTGACTCCAGTCCTAACCGGACCTTGACTCCAGTCCTAACCGGACCTTGACTCCAGTCCACTCTGGGCCTTGACTCCAGTCCACACTGGGCCTTGACTCCAATCGACGCCAGGCCTTGACTCTCGTCCACGCCGGGCTTGACTCCAGACCGTGCCGGACTTCACCTCAAGGCTTTTGAGGCTGTAAGACCGCTCTGGAATCACATCAAGACCATAAATCCAAGCCGAGGTTATGTCAGGCCAAAGGCTCACCTTGGGCCACCAAAAGACCACCGTGTGCTTCCAAAAGATCACCATGGGCTGCCGAAAGACCTCCATGCCGGGCAGGGAGTCTGCTACGCCCGGGTTGCAAGAGGAGATGCATGGAATCACTTTATTTTTACACAGCGCGAGATAGTGAGCTGCAAAGGGAGGGCAGAAATAATAAAGCATGCCAATCGGAATCTGAACAGGCCCTTCAGTGGACTGAGCATATCCAGGCAATCAGGGATAAGGCAAAGGTAGTAAAAATGCTCACATTTTCTGCAGAGACATTTAGACAAACATATAATAACATTCATAGGACACAAGACCCGAGGGGCTACTGAATCAATTTTGAAGTGAAACCAAGAACTGTGGATGCTGGAAAGCTGAAAGTGCTGGAGAAACTTAGCAGGTCTGGCAGCATCTGTGAAGAGAGAAAGCCAGGTTGAAGCTTTGGATCCAGTGACCCATCTTCAGAACTGGCTTGTTCCACAGGGGGGCCAGCATGAGACTGATGGGCCGGATGGCCTCCTGGGACTTCATAACTCGATGACAAGTGTTTTGTGAAACATTAAAATGTAGGAAATACAACAACTATCTTATAGACAATAAGATCTCACATACAACAATGTGATAATGATCTGATAAATCTGGTTTAATGGCTTTGCTTGAGAGTTAAATATTGCCTTGAGTCAACTGCACTTCTTTGATGTGGCATCATGGGACCTTTAGCTCACTTGGCTAACTGACAAGAGGATGGTACAGAAAGCCAATAGCATGAGTCACCTTCTCCTTTACTTAGAGTCATAGAGATGTACAGCATGGAAACAGACCCTTCGGTCCAACCCGTCCATGCTGACCAGATAGCCCAACCCAATCTAGTCCTACCTGCCAGCACCCGGTCCATATCCCTCCAAACCCTTCCTATCGACGTACCCATCCAAATGCCTCTTAAGTGTTGCAATTGTACCAGCCTCCACCACATCCTCTGACAGCTCATTCCATACACGTACCACCCTCTGCGTGAAAAAGTTGCCCCCTAGCTCTCTTTTATATCTTTCCTCTCTCACCCTAAACCTATGCCCTCTAGTTCTGGTCTCCCCGACCCCAGGGTAAAGACTTTGCCTCTTTACCTTATCCATGCCCCTCATGATTTTGTAAACCTCTATAAGGTCACCCCTTAGCCTCCGACGCTCCAGGGAAAACAGCCTGTTCAGCCTCTCCCTGTAGCTCAGATCCTCCAACCCTGGCAACATCCTTGTAAATCTTTTCTGAACCCTTTCAAGTTTCACAACATCTTTCCCATAGGAAGGAGACCAGAATTGCACACAATATTCCAACAGTGGCCTAACCAATGTCCTGTACAGCCGCAACATGATCTCCCAACTCCTGTACTCAATACTCTGACCAATAAAAGAAAGCATTTGTGGAGTGGTTACGTTCAAGCTATACATAATTAATTGATCAAATTGGTCAATGGGCTGAAAAATGGCAGATGGAGTTCAAGTTGGATAAATGCAAGATATTGCAGAGCAGAGGGACCTAAGAGTTCAGGGACATAGTTCTTTGAAATTTGTGTCACATATGACAGGATGTTTAAACAGGCATTCGACACTCTTGTCTTTTTTACTCAGACCTTTGAGTGTGGGAAGTTGGGATGTCATGTTGAGGTTGTACAGGACATTGGTGAGACCTCTTCTGGAATACTGTGTCCAGTTCTGGTCACCCTGTTATAGGAAGGATATTCTGAAGCTGGAAAGGGTTCCGAAGAGATTTACCAGGATGTTCCCGGGTATGGGCAGATTTGAGTTTTAAAGAAAGGCTGGCTCGGCTGGGACTTTTCTCACTGGAGTGGAGCAGGTTGAGAGGTGACCTGATAGACATTTATAAAATAATGAGGGATGTAGATAGGGTTAGTGGTGGTTGTCTTTTCCCTCAGATGGGGGATTTCAAGACACATTTTTAAGATGAGAGGAGAGAAATTTAAAGAAGACATGAGGAGCAAATTGTTTCCACAGAGAGTAGTTTGTGAGTGGAATGAACTTCCTGAGGAAGCGGTGGATGTGGGCACAGTTTTAACATTTAAAAGATACTTAGGGAAGTCTATGAATAGGAAAGGTTTGGAGAGGTATTGGCCAATGGCAGGCAGCTGGGACTAATTTAGTTTGGAATTATATTTGGCATGGACTGGTTGGACCGAAGGGTCTCTTTCTGTGTTGTATGACTCTATAATTGTTGCTCTCTAATAGAGAGAAAGAGAAAGAGATGTTTGTTGTCCTTTGTGGCTCTTCACCATATAATTGCTCCTCCCACCCCTGGTTAGAGAGCAAGACTTTTGATGGACTTCCAGTTGAGGATCACTGCCCCCATGATCCTGGCTGAAAATGTAAATTGGTGGGTGGGCTGAGGGTGGCTATGGTGTTGGGTCTGATACCACCTGTGGGTGGGCTGAGGGTAGCTATGGTATTGGGTCTGATACCACCTGTGGTCCTAAAGTCTCCGCTTGCTATTAAGGTTAGCACATGAATCATGGGCCCTGGAGACAGAGGACAGAGAGTTCATTTTTTCATTTACTCGTGGGAGGTGGGTGTCTCTGGCTGGACCAACATTCCCTGCCCATCACGAGTTGCCCTTGAGAAGGTGAGCTGCCTTCTTGAACCACTGCAGTCCACCTGCTGTGGGTTGACCCACAATGCCGTTAAGGAAGGGAAGTCCAGAATTCTGACCTTAGCTGCCAGAAAAGACAACAGTAGGAACAGTCCTGTGACCCTGAAAAGTCCTCCTTACTAACGTCTGGGGGTTAGAACCAAAATCTGGAGAGCTATCTCACAGCCTCGTCAGGTAACAGACTGTCATAGTTATACTCACAGTATCGTACCTTACAGATAATGTCGCAGACACCACCATCGCCATCCCTGGATATCTCGTACCTCACCGGCAGACGGACCTTGCTGAGGTGCAGCACAGTGGTATAAGTCAGGGGGGAGTTGCCCTTAGAGTCCTTAACATTGACTATGGACCCCATGAAGTCTCATGGCTTCCAGGTTAAACATGGGCAAGGAAACCTCCTGCTGATGACCATGTACCGTGCTCCCTCAGCTGATGAGTCAGTGCTCCTCCATGTTGAACAACACTTGGAGGAAGCACTGAGAGTGGCAAGGGCACAAAATGTACCCTGGGTGGGGAATTTCACTGTCCACCACCAAGAGTGGCTCAATAGCAGTATTACTGATTGAGCTGGTTGGGATATAGCTGCTAGACTGGGTCTGCAGCAGGGGGTGAGGGAACCGACAACAGGAAAAAACATACTTGACCCTATCCTTACTAAACTGCCAGCTGCAGAAGCATCTGTCCATGACAGTATAGGTAAAAGTAACCACTGTATTGTCCTCCTGGAGACAAAGTCCCGCCTTCACATTGAGAAGATCCTCCATTGTGTTGTGTGGCACGATCACCGTGCTAAATGGGTAAGACTCTAAACAGATCTCGCAACTCAAGGCTGGGCATCTGTGAGGAACTGTGGACCATTGACAGCAGCAGAACGATACCCCAGCACAATCTGCAACCTCATGGCCCAGTATATCCCCCACTCAACCATTCCCATCAAGCCAATGGATCAGTCCTGGTTCAATGGGGAGTACAGGAGGGAATGCCAGAAGCAGCACCAGGCAGACTTGAAGATGAGGTGTCAACCTGTGAAGCAATAATACAGGACTACTTTAATGTCGAACAACATAAGCAACTCCAATGTTCCTAAAATGCCATATTATCCTTCATAAAGCAACATTTCTTTTCAATTCAGAGTGATTTCTCTCTTTCCCCAAGTGTGGATCTTTCCTGCATGACCCAATGGGAAGCACACAGTAAGTGTTTGTTATAACATTCTTCGACTATGGAATGAGACACTGCTGCTGTTCACACACTCCAACGTTTCTCCGGCGGACCATTCTGAAGAAGAAAGAACTTGTGGTTCTATAACACTTTTCACGTGACAAACATCTCTGAGTGCTTTACAGCCAATGAGGTATTTTATGAAGTACGGTCACTGTTTAATGTAGGAACCAATACACCCAATCTGTGCACAGCAAGCTCCCACAAACACAAAGATATAAATGAACAGAAAACCTGGTTTGGTAATGTTGATGAGACAGCACACCAGAGAGAATGACCTAGCTTTTATTCATTATAGTGGCTCAAGGCATGGACAGGTTGGACCGAAGAGTCTGTTTCCGTGCTGTATGACTTTCTAAGATAGTTGATGTATAATTAAAAGGGCAGATGTGCCTCATTTTGATGTTACATTGGAAAGGCAGCACCTCTGACAGTGCAGTGTTCCCTCAGTGCCACACAGGAATGTTAACCTGGATTTTGGGCTGATGTTCCGGCAGCAGGGTTTCAGCACAAGACCTGCAAATTCATGCAAAATTGTCATCACCGCTGGCCCAATTGCGATCAACCAGTGTGGGCTAAACTGGAAATCTTCGTCTCTACAGTGGCATATCACTCTGCATGCCTCTATTCAATCTTCTGGCTTTGAAAACAAATTACTGAGGTTTTATTTAAATGTATAACCTGATTATATTGATGTGTTTGGTGTGTTGATACAAAACTAACTAGTTTTGAGAAGGAAAGTTAAGGGCAAAAGACATCGTTCTCCACAATGAGACGACAGAGAAGCAATGGGCTTGAACAATGACGTGGGCCACATAGTTGAAAATATATTCAGAAGAGTCCATGCATGAAACTCAATGAAAAAAGGACATTGCTCACAGCACTTTACAAGGGAGAGCTGGTCACCAGGTAGCTAAAGAGGCAGTTACATAGGAAATTGCAAAGGTTGAAAGGTCCATCTCCAGTATCTCCTGTGAAGTATTAAATTAACTGATCTCTGCTGCTTTCAGCCGACACCAATATCAATCACTGCATGGGGAAGGGGAGGGAAGTGAAGATCATCCCATCTCAGCTCCTCCTTCAAACTGATTCACAATCCACTTCAGAATGCTGGAGAAAATTCCAATGAAGAATCAGATCGGACTCAAAATGTTAACGTGGTTTTCTGTCTCAATGGTTGCTGCTGAGTTTCTTTGTTTTTTTCTTGCAGGTTTCCAGCATCTGCAGCATTTGCTTTTATTTGATTCAGTTGGTCTGCTGAATACCACCTCACGCTACACCAGGGAACTCCCTCTGTCTCTCATTCACTCTACAGCCACGTTGTGGTATCACCTCACCGTCCTGTACTGTCCTCCACAGCATGACTCTGTTCTCCATCTCCAACACTTGTTATTGATCTGATTCTGGGAAGACATTCTCCTTCATTGTACTGCACCTCCCTCTATTCCTCCCCCATGTGCTCTCTGCTATTTCATTATGTGGCTGTAATCTCATTCTAACTTCTTTTCTTTTTCTTTCGTTATTATATCCAAAAATGCTTTCACCCACAGCTATACTGAACTAAATCATCTCTGGTATTTTTCATTCATTATCAGTCACTTCTAAAGCAACCATGTTTCCCAATCAATCAAGTTACATACAAGGCACTGCAGACCGTCAAAGGTATGGGAGAGGTCGGGAAGTTGGGAAGGGGCTAAATCAAAATGAAGTTGGAATGGGAGATAAAGTATTGTAGTCCTCGTGGTTCCCCGCTCTGTCTAAAGGCATTGAGAGTATCGATTGGTACCATGTGCTCCCTCTCCAAGAGCACTCAGGCACAAGTGTTAGGTGCATGAATCGGAGGGAAATGGGTCTGGGTGGGTTACTCTTTGGAGGGTCGGTGTGGACTGGTTGGGCTGAAGGGCCTGTTTCCACACTGGAGGGAATCTAATCTAATCAAGCGTAGCCATGGAAGAAGCGCAGGAAGGTCGGGCAGCATCCAAGGAACAGGAGAATCGACGTTTCGGGCATGAGCCTGAAGAAGGGGCTCATGCCCGAAACATCGATTCTCCTGCTCCTTCCAGCATTTTCAGCTCTGATCTCCAGCCTCT
Organism: Chiloscyllium punctatum; assembly: GCF_047496795.1. Taxonomy (NCBI): domain Eukaryota; kingdom Metazoa; phylum Chordata; class Chondrichthyes; order Orectolobiformes; family Hemiscylliidae; genus Chiloscyllium; species Chiloscyllium punctatum. The sequence goes on from NC_092748.1 coordinate 9,210,892, forward strand.
GCAGTCCTCACTTTCTCCAAGGAGCACAGGCAGTCATGGGGAATGACCTCCTCCATTGCCCGCTGCCTGGACCTGTTAATGGCCAAGTTGGCCATTACACCTATGGGGAGGTCCTCTGACTTGCCCGTACCCATCCACACCAGATGCCCAAAGAGCAGGAGTGCGGGGCTGAAATGCAACCAAAAGTAGAGCAAGTGGTTTCTCGGATAACAATAAAGTGGGTGCAATCTTTTGAAAAACATTCATTCCCGGAAAGAGGAGATCACTGGCCAGCGAGGGCCCAGAGGGCAGTTAAGAGTCAACCATATTGCAGTGGATCTCGAATCACAGGTAGGCCGGACCAGGTAACGATGTCAGTTGCCTCCCCTATCGGACCATTAGCAAGCCAGGTGGGCTTTCCCATCAATCGATTGATAATGGTCATCATTAGACTCTTGATTTCAGGTTTTTGTTTTTAAAATTGAATTCAAATTCCACCATCTGCCCATGGCAGGATTCAAACCTGGGTTCCCAAAATAGTCCCAGGGTTAATAGTCCAGCGATGATCCTCACAGGCTGTTATATTCACTGACTATGCTTGGGATCTAAGCTCATTATATGCTCTCCCTGCCATCTATTCTCCACCCCTCCCCCCCATTTCCCACCACTGCCACCACCCCTCTTCCCCCCCACCCCCACCATCCCTTAATATGACACATCATTCCTTCTCTATCTATTCCATTCTGCTGTTTGGAGGCTTCATGTGAGTGACGGTGAGTTTTACTGCAGTAAGCTCAGCACTCTGCAATCCACCTCACCTCACCTTAGAAATGATGAGGTTTTGGATATAAATCCCACCCTGGAGTCTTCTCCCAGTTCGAAGATGAACACTCCTCGAGGCGCCATCTGTCCTATCATGTAGATGTAAACGACCCCTGGACACTACTGCAAAGTAGAGGAATGGTGCTTTCCCATGTGTGTGTGTGTTTCATCCTAAAAGTCATATTGGGGGAGCTTGCCAATTGGCTGCTACACTTCCTGTGTTGCAACTATCGCTAAACTTCAAAAGTACACAATTGCTTGTAAAGTGCTTAAGGCATCCTGAGGTTTTGAAAGGAATCCCGTGGATGCAGATCTTTGTTCAGACTTTACTATTCCCTGAAGGATTTTGGTTTCTGGGTAGGCAGTGTCATTGTGGGACATCCCCAGGAGAGTTTAACCACACAGAGAAAATAAAGGATCTGTTTGCCACATTGAAAGCTTCTCCCAGCATCCTCCATTGCACCGATGGCACATGTTGAGTCCCTCCAGCAGCTACCCCTGCATCTCCTCAACCATAATGTCTGGTCCAGGCTCCCAAAGCAGGGGCACACGGGCTGGAGAGAGGTGATCCTTCACATTTCAGTCTCGTCTGCAGGACACGGGAGGGTTCCTCAATAGCTTTAAATTGAGGGGTGATAGATATAGGACAGACGTCAGAGGTAGGTTCTTTACTCAGCGAGTAATAAGGGCATGGAATGCTACTGCCTGCAACAGTAGCAACATTGCCAACATTAAATCGTCGTTGGACAACAGTACAGATGATAGTGTAGGATAGTGTAGGATAGATGGGCTTCAGACTGGTCTCACAGGTCGGTGTAACAGCAACAGCCAAAGGGCCTGGACTGGGCTGTAATGTTCTATATTCAGAGGGGAGAGGACAATGTGCAAACCCACTGCACCGCCACCCATTCTTCACCTTACAGACAGTTACAGCACAGAATAAAGCCATTTGGGTCAGTGCTGGCCCTCTGAAGGATCACCCTCTCCTCCCTGACCTATCACCTTCATCCCCTCCCCCACTCACCCATTGTACTCTATGCTACTTTCTCCCCACCCCCACCCTCCTCTAGCTTATCTCTCCACGCTTCAGGCTCACTGCTTTTATTCCTGATGAAGGGCTTTTGCCCGAAACATCGATTTCGAAGCTATTTGGATGCTGCCTGAACTGCTGTGCTCTTCCAGCACCACTAATCCAGAATCTGGTTTCCAGCATCTGCAGTCATTGTTTTTACCTCTGAAGGTTCAGTCCACCCAGTGACAGCTCCCTGCAGGCCCACACATTCTTCCTGTTCAGATAATAAATGCCCGAGTTGAATTTGCCACATTGTCAGGCAGACCTTTCCAAACCATCGCTGTCTGACAATTTCTCCTGGTGTTGGCCTTGTCTATTTTACCAAGCCACCTTGCAACCTGTGCCTCTCAGTTTCTCCCTGATGGTTTTGAATATCTGATTCAAATCTCCTCTGAAGCTTTTCCTCCAAAGAAATCAGTATTGACTTCGCCAATCTATCGTTGTAACTTTATTTTTATTCAGTTGTTGGGGGTGGGTGTCACTGGCTGGCCCAGGATCTCTCGTCCGTCCCTACTTGCCCATGAGAAGGTGGTGGTGAGCTGCCTCCTTGAACCACTGTCATCCAAATGCTGTCGGTTGACCCGTAATGCTGTGAGGGAAGGAATTCCAAGATTTTGAACGAGGGAACAGCGATATTTTTCCGAGTCAGGACGGCGAGTGGCTTGGAGGGTAACTTGAAGGTTCCTATGTATCTGCTGCCTTTGTCCTTTGAGATGGAGGTGGTCGTGGGTTTGAAAAGTACGATCTGTGGATCGTTGGTGAATTTCCACTGGATGTCTTCAGATAGGTACACACTGCTGCTGCTGAGTGTCGGTGGGTGGAGGGAGGAGATGCTTGTGGTTGTGGTGCCAATCACTGGGCTACTATGTCCTGGATGGTTCTAGCCTCTTGGGTGTGGTTGGGGCTGCACCCATTCCAAGCAAGTGGGTTGTATTCCATCACCCTCCTGATTTGGGTTTTACAGATGGCTTTGGGGAGTCAGGAGGTGAGTCACGTGTTGCAAGATGCCTAAAGTTTCTCATATCAGGGACCATTCTGATGAGTTGTTTTTCCCTATACTATGTCCAGAATTGGATTTGATACTCCAGTTATGGACACACACCCACACAACATTAATTTTTTTCCCCTCAAGTTATAACGGTGGATCTCAACGTCCCTCTTTTCGCCTGTGCAACCTAGAAATGTAACTTTCTTCTGTAAATCTGCACTGCAAGCTGACTGATAGGGCCTCCGATTTTAAAACATTGCTGGTGTTTGGTCATGTGTTGGGGGGGGGGGGGGGTCTAATCAGTGTTTAATACAAGTTTAGGAAATGTGTTTCCATGGGTTACTCTTCGGAGGGTCGGTGTGGACTTGGGCTGTAGGGAATCTAATCTAATCTAAAACCTCATGCAAATCAAAAGAACTGCTGTAAATCAGAAACAAAGTTTTGCTTTTAAGACATTTTGATTTTAATATAACCTCCTTGCTCTTGTTCCCGAATAAAACCTACTACACAGTCTGCTTCATTAACCGCTCGAAACCTGTCCTCCTGAGTTATGGACACACACCCACACAACATAATTTTTTTCCCCACTCAAATTATAACGTTGGATCTCAACGTCCCTCTTTTCGCCTGTGCTACTCACTTGGTAGTCCACTGCAAATGGGCAGACGCTACCTAGAAAAGTAACTTTCTTCTGTAAATCTGCACTGCAAGCTGAATGATATCGCCTCCGATTTGAAAACATTGCTGGTGTTTGGTCATGTGTTGGGGGGGGTCAGTCCCCAGTGTGGTTCCAGATGAGGATTCTTGCATGCTTCAGACAAATCCGCTTCCAGGGGTCGGCCTCGGGAAGTGAACTGGCTCGGTCCCCTGGGCAGCTCGTTCGGGATGCACGTTAATAAGTTCATGCCTGTGTACAGAAAGCTTCTCTCTTACACACACACACACAAGAAAATAAAGGACCACCACTTTTCAGCTGCCCCCCCAATTTGCTGTGTGGAGGCTGGGGGAGCAGAGGTCCAGGAAGAGAGTTAGACTGGGAATTCGTACCCACTCCTCAGGGAAATTGAATAACCTTCCCTCCTTCAATATCGCTTTGCACCAATTATATTCGAGAGGAGAGATTCCTGAAGCCTTGTGGAAACTGAGCTTAATCAATGGTGCGCCTGGCTTTAGGACCCGGAGGTGGGGGGGAATTGCACAACCCGGGGCAGCGAGAGTTAATAGTTGGCTGCCCGCCTCCCTCTGTTTCTACTCTGAGCTCTTGTTCTCCTTGAGTCAGCTGTTCAGTTAGTACCAGCTCCACGTTTGGGGAGAGAGCCCCTTCCTCTTTCAGCTCCGTGCGAGCCTCCCGGCAGTTGGACGGAGCGAGACATGCCTGTGGGGAGGTGAGTGCATCCCTTTTTTTTTACTGGGTGCTCTGATCAGACCTGGGGGAACCCATTGCCACTCTCCTGCATGGAAACCTTCTCCCCCCCCTCCCCTTGCAGCTGAAAGTGTGTGGGGCTGGTGAGTCTCAAAGTCAGTTTCTCTCTGTGTTCCCTATTGCAGGTGCTGCTGCTGCTGGTGGAAATCAGCGATATTCATTGCCCTGTCTCTCAGTGTTCCTGGAGTCACTACAGATTCAGGTAACACAAAAAAAACGTGTGTGTGGGGAGGGGGGAAGATGGGCAATTGTTTAACCAACTCGCCTCAAATCAAGACGTCCTGCATTAGCAAAAAAGCTGAGAAGTTAATCACTCTTGCTGTGCACTTTCGGAGGGGGGGGGGGCGGGTTTGCAAACAAAGTTTTGTTTTTAAAAGCAATCTGCAAGCCTTCTCGCTGAGTTTGTGCTGAGGAATGGGCAGTGGGACTGAGACAGGCCCTGGATGTCTGTAGCTGCAGCACTCACTCACTCACTCACACTCTCTCTCTCTCTTGCTCAGAAAGCACCCCCCAGCAAATGGGGAAAACGCACGGTTTTAGCTTTAGTTTTGGGGGAGGGGGTGAGAGATAACGGGAATATGCGAGGCACCGTCTTTTCCCGAAACATTTGGTCAGTTTTCCTGAATTTTCAGATTTATTTTTCCACACGACTCAAAAGGTGGAGTGAGAAGAAACAGAGCGTTCTGCCTAACGGCTGGATGCTGGGGTTCAGGATCCCCCCCATAACAAGCTGCTCGTGCAATTCTTTGGCTTTGCCTTAAGTGTATCAGTAAATTGTGGCTGGTGACTCTTCCCCCCCCCCCCCCCCCCCCCCATAGAGATTCCTCCTGAATCCCTTACTGGATCTGCTGTGCCACACTTCAGACTCATTCTGGGCAGCAGACTCTCAGGAGGACATGCTGGAGGGACATTCTTGATGGGGTTAGACAGCCCCGGATGACTCAACGTCAATTCTCCTGCTCCTCGGATGCTGCCTGACCTGCTGTGCTTTTCCAGCACCACTCTAATCTGGACTCCGATCTCCAGCATCTGCAGCCCTCACTTTTGCCTTGTGGTTGTTCCTGGCTCATGCCTGACCCAAATGGCGAGAGTTATTATCGGGATGGTCCCGCATGTACCGAGGGACTCTGGGACCAGGAGAATGAGTGCCCCAGCCTCCAGACAGCTCCTCAGTGTGGGCTGCACCCCCACCCCGGCGTGTGGCAGAGTCTGCAGGTCACACATTGAGCTTCTCTACCATCTCCGACCGAACCCATCCCAACTGGAGTGCAAGCAAGCCACCCTCGGATAGCCAGGGACTGTTTATAAAAGGAGATGGTTAGCACTGCTGCCTCACAGCACTAGGGTCCCAGGTTCGATTCCAGCCTCAGATGATTGTCTGTGTGATTTTTGCACATTCTCCCCGTGTCTGTGTGGGTTTCCTCTGGGTGCTCCGGTTTCCTCCCACAGTCCAAAAATGTGCAGGTCAGGGTGGATTGGCCATGCTAAATTGCCCATATTTGTTAGGAGCATTAGTCAGAGGGAAATGGGTCTGGGTGGGTTGCTCTTAGAAGGGTCAGTATGGACTGGTTGGGCCGAAGGATCTGTTTCCACACTGTATGGAATCTCATCTAATCCAGGTGCTCACAACTCCATCTGCTGCGCTTGTGCAGGGACCTTCTCCATAGCTGCCCCACTCTTAATGTGAAAGGTCTCTAAGGCCACCCGTCAGCTGTATCAAAAGGCAGCAAGAGGCTTTACTGCTCACTGTTTCCTCAGGGATCCATGTCAATCTCTTTCCCTGCACCCTTTCACACTCTGCAGCCGGGATTGCTGATCTACCCAAGGTGCTCATCGGCACCATCTCATTTGCCATTCGCTTTGGAAACCTCTCTCTTGGTTTCAGTCGCTAAAACTCAGCAGGGGAAGGTCATCGATATTAATGAGAAACTGCAGTAGATCTCCCATCGGCCAAGTGCGCTAGCGTTGTGTTGAATTTTACATTTGGACACCTGTGAATGGACTGGCTTAGGGACAAGCCGTAAGGGTTTTTCATTTCTAGAGCCGCTGGGTTGTACAGCATGGAAACAGACCCTTCAGTCCAACTCGTCCAAATATCCTAAATTAATCCAGTCCCATTTGTCAGCACTTGGCCCATATCCCTCTGAACCCTTCCTATTCATATACCTATCCAGATGATTTTTCAATGCTGTAATTGTAGCACTTCCTCTGGCAGCTCATTCCATCCATGCACCACCCTGTGTGTGAAAGTGTTACCCCTCCCATTTGGTTCACTAAGTCAGCCTGGAGCACTGCTTAGAGCCAGCTCCTTACCAGAGGAGCAGCTGCCAAAAAGGATCTGTCCTTTTGACTTATGGGGCTGATGTTTCTCTGATTGATCGCCCCCCCCACAGTAGAATTTACCTGTTTTGGAGACTTTTGAGGGAGAATTAACCTGTCAACCTCTGAGATTTTCAGCCCTGGTCATCTCTGCTGTAGGTTAGGTGAACTTGCAGTGTGCCAATTGTCTGGCATTTTTGCTTACATAACAATGAGACTTACTTGAAAACTACTTCATTTGATTGGAAAGGGCCTTGGGATTTCCTGAAGACATCTAAATTGTTTTAGAAATGTAGATTACTTCTTTTTTTATGGAGAACTGGATTCCATGATGTTTCTTTAAGAACTGGTGGTTGATACCCTCCCTCCCATGTCTCTCATGGACTTTGACTTGTTGGTCCATGGTTACATTTGGCAATATATTGTAATGTTTGCTGCTGACTTCAGGTTCTGGCTGATCAGGAGACTCTGCTGCTCTTGCTGGAGATATGATGCAAGGATTTGCAAATTGATAATCAACTTGCTTGACCATGGAATAAATGCCCCCTTTTTGACCTTTGGGTCTTGCAGTGCCACCTGAACGAGGAACTTCTGGGTGAGAGGTAAGACAACCACAATACCTCCCCAATGTGGCTGACTGACTGCAGAGTGGTGTTCACTACCCAGGGGCTGATCCGGGACACACCTTTTTTTGGTTACTCAGATTCTTTTGTGAGATTAGATTAGATTACTTACAGTGTGGAAACAGGCCCTTCGGCCCAACAAGTCCACACCGCCCCGCCAAAGCGCAACCCACCCATACCCCTACATCTACCCCTACCTAACACTACGGGCAATTTAGCATGGCCAATTCACCTGACCTGCACATCTTTGGACTGGCTGGGCAGTGTTGGTTGGTTGCCCTTCCCAAGGTGGTGGTGAGATGCCATCCATGTGACCACAGGCAGACCCGCACAGCTGCTGGCAAGGGAGTCCCAGGACTTTGGCCTAGCAACAGCGAAGGAACTGCAAGGTATCCAAATCAGGATGGAGTGTGGCTTTGAGGGGTGCTTGCTGGCGATGGTGCTCCCATGACCTTCTGGGTGGTACTTGTCACAGGTTTGGAAGGTGGTGATCGAGCTCTTGCTGTGATGTGGAATGAAGATTGGAGCACACTGCTGCTGCAATGCATTGGTGATGGAAGGAGCAGCCATTGAAGGCAATTGAATGGGCCTCTTTGTGTCAAACCCTTTGAGTGTTATTGGAGCTGCTCCCGTCCAGGCAAGGTGTGCCTTGCAGACAGTGGACAGGCTTTTGGGATTCGGAAGGGGTGTAGTTGTGGGCATGGGAGAAGGGTCTATATGTCACACTCCGAAGTTCACCTGCAGTCGAAGAAGTGTACTTGTCAGAAGGGCACAGGAGATGTGATCTCTGAATGCTCTTGAGTGTAAGAATGTATCAGAGCGTTCATGATTAAGGTTTGGATCTGGTTGCTGGCTGAGATTTCTAAAGCCGCTGGCCTTGAGCTGCTCTCTGTGGCTGGTGGTGCAGTTTAGGACTGAGCAGGTCTGTCTGGGCCTTTCCATTTCCGATGCAGGTCTCTGTCTTCCTATTGACGGCTAGGTTAGGAGCTGGCTCATTCAAAACTAATGGGACGCAAATGCTCACAGACTCCTCCTACACTGCACTCCGCACAGCAACAACCTGCATTTATGTTGCACCTTCATTGTCATTAAACATCCTGAGGGGCACTCTGCAGGAGCTTCAGCAGGTCATTTGATGTTGGTCCAAATGCAGAGTTCGTAAGACAACTGATCTGAAGCTTAGTCATAGAATAAAATATTAAGGAGTGCCTTAAGGGGAAGGGTGAAAGGTACGGAAGTTTCAGGAGGGAATTCCAGAGTTCAGGCCTTCGGCAACTGGAGACTGGCCTGCTGACGATGGAACCAATGGAGGTTGTGAGGACACAAGAGGTCAGACCTTGGGGAATGCAGATACTATGCAGAAGTTGGACAGTGGTGCAGGGGTTTATGGAGGTGAGATCATGCAAGGCTGTGCAGCTCTTCCTGATAGGGAGGAGAAGATGAGGAGCCAGTGTAGTCAGTGAACATGCTGAGGTTTGTTGGGGGTATTGGGGTTGTTTAGAAGAGATTGGGGTCATTGGTAGTCCCTCGCAGTAGAGAATGACACTTTTCCACACTCAGGGTGAGTCTGTAGGTCAATGTACAGACCGATGGGGCTACCACAGGCTCTGTTACACTTGGAGCAGAAGGTGGTCGTGGGGAAGGGTGATTGGGTTTTTGGTGTGGCGGTGTGCTCCTTTTGCTGTTTTCACTTGGCTTCCACTTGTTCCCAACGGCAAATCTCGAGGTGATCGACACCTTCCTGGATGCTCTTCCTCCACTTTGGACGGTCTTGGGCCAGTGATTTCCAGGTGCTGGTGGGAATACCACACTTCGACAGTATCACTGAATCACTTCCTCAGATCATCTGGGGCTCACCTGCTGTTTCGAAGCTGGGATTCGAACACCTGCTTAGGAAGTCTCGTGTTGGTCATGCGGACGACGTGCACAGCCCATCGTACTGATCAAGGGTGGTCAGTGCCTTGATGCTGGGGATATTGATTGAGGACGCTGTTGGTGCTTCTTTCTTCCCAGTGGGTTTGCAGGATATTGCACAGGCAGCATTGACGGGACTGCTCCACTTCCTTGAGGTGTCTGCTGTGGGTTGAAGGATGATGTCCTCAATAAACTGGGCTTGGTTAAATTCGTAATATAGCATAAGAGTTTATGAACAAACTCATTACTGAGGGCTATAGCTTCTGTATAGAAATAAGTCCAGACTCCTGTTCAACAGGCAGCCAAACATAAATTCCTTGCCAAAGATCTGCTTAGATTATATTGGAATGTGGCCTTTTTCCCCACAGTTTGTCTGTGTATATCCTCAATGAGATTGTGTATGTTGGCTTAAAGTTTAATGGTTGCTGGGGAGGATAACTGGGCACTGAATTGAAAATACTAGCTTTTAATATCGCAATGTTAGTGGGATTAACAGGTGGTAATGTTGGCTCAGTGGTAATGTAGCTGGACTGGTAATCCAGAGGACTCAGGTTAATGTTCTGGGGATATAAAATTCAAATCCCACCACAGCAAAAACTAAATCTGGAGATTAATATCAAGCTAGTCTCAGTAATAGTTCACTAATGACTTTGGAGAAAGATTTCTGCAGGGCAAATTTCTACCAGACCCACTGAAATGAGGCTGACTCTTAACTGCTTTCTGAAATGTCTTAGCGGGTCACACAGCTTTAAGGCAGATGGGGATGAGCAACAAATGCTGGCCTTGTGATTGACGCCCACATCCCTTGAATGAATGAATGAATGAAGAAAAACAAAACCTATTAGTCATTCTTCTGAAGCAGAGTAGTTAATGGCATAAACAGCAATTCATTTCCTTTTTCTTTAATGGCAACCTGTAGTTCTGTTCTATATTATTAATGTTTCACAATATAAAATGTGTGGAATCCCTTTGGGAACTGCTGATGGTTATGGAGTGTCTCATACTTCAGGTCCTGTGGTATCGGACAGTTGCTATGTTTTGCTAGCCCCCAAATGGTTATGTGAACAAACATCTTTATGCGGCTTTTCATTTATTTTTTTGCTGGTGACAAGATTATGGTAAGTGAAATACATCTTACTGTATTCCAGAAAGGCAAGTGCTGAAGGATAGAACCAGGGCCAATCTCTGCACAACATATATTTACAGAAACATATGGCTAGCCGTACGTCACAATTTTTGGTTTGTTCCATTTTACAGAGACCTAAATGTACCCCTAACAAAAACAGAAATTGCTGGAAAAGCTCAGTAGGTCTGTGGAGAGAAATCAGAGTTAACGTTTCGGGTCAACCCAAAACGTTAACTCTGATTTCTCTCCACACTTCCTGCCAGACCCGCTGAGCTTTTCCAGCAATTTCTGTTTTTGTTTCTGTTTTGGAACATCAGCAGATCTTTTGGTTTTTAAATAAACCACTAGTCAAGGCAACTTTATACTAGTAAATGTTGCCTGGCTGTGAAATGTAATCGTACTTATGATTGGTAAGGTTTGAATGGCATTAATCTTCCCCTTCCTCCCTGCATATGTATTGGATATATTTGGAAGGAGTTGCATTTCATACAATGTTTTTCATGACCTTGGGACGTCCCACAACATTTTACAGCAGATGAAGTATTTTTGAAATGGACTGTCTGCTGTATCTTGGGGAAACTTGTCAAATAACTTGTGAAAAGCAAACTCTCACGAAAGGCAATGTGAAAATGATCAGTTCATTTTAGCGATGTTAGTTGAGGGATAGGGATTGACCTCAGGGCACAGAGCGGTACCCCAAAATCTTTTATAACTTTTTATTCCAGAGTCAGTTGGGAGCCTTAGACTTAAGTGTCTCCCTGGAAAGAAATAATCTAAGCTCTGAGTGTAGTTTGGATTTTGTTTTTAAAGCCCTGAACCTGCAGCCTTCTGCACAGAGTGACGCTGTCGTGTTCATGTTTAAACTTGTATGAAGACAGAGGTTCATCCACTTGTTAGTCCAGGATGGACTGAGGTGAAGTATTGTGAGTGTCTGTGTATATGTTCTCTGTAGCAATGACTAAGTTTCTCCTCTGTCGCCCATCTCTCTGTTCCGAATTACTTTTGCTCCTACCTCTACCAAAGGACCCAGTGTGTCTCCGTGCGGTCGACAACTCTGTGGCTGGATGCTTCCCAGGGGATGGTGTGGAAATGTGGATCATGGGGAATCAAGGACTTGGTTCTTCTCTCACCCATCTGTCGACCCTTTGGGTAGCAGAAAGACCCCAACCCCATTCCCCTAACCCAGGGCCAGGTTACAGAACCGATTAACTTGCAAAGTTCTTCATAAAAATGCAGGAAAAATTTAGAGCAAATATAATCTAAAGAGGGTTTGTTTAAAGATTAAGGAAGGTGACTCTGTCAGAACACTTGTACCAGTAATAATGCATTCCATTCCATCTGTTGTAGATTGGTGCTGGGATTACACTGGGAAGAGGGAGGACAACAGTTGGTTCACAGGACAGTGACAATAAAATAGAGGCATTCCTGATTCTTCAATAGTTCAAGAACTTGCTGCTACGGCCCTGTTCTCTCGTGTGGGGGATCTGTGAGATCACTTCTGGAGTTACCCAGAGAGCAGAGTACTTAAGCCAGGCTACATTGTCAGCAGGGCTGTAGACCAACCCCCACTCCCCCACGAAGAGTCAGTTGCAGTCTCTCTTTCAACTTCCTCCGCCTTCTCAAAATATGAATGGGTAAACTACCAATCCTATTGAAACCTGTCAAAACCTCGTTCAAACCAAGTCCACCTCATTTCCTTTTTGGGTGAAGGAGGTTTGAATTTGATTGGGTGTTGCCACACTAGACAAATGTTTTTCCTAAACTCTCCGTGAATGTTTGCTTGGGCCAATGGGAGGTGGATAGATCCTCATTCCTGTGGACCACTGGGCTATTTGCAGGAGGTTGGAAGCCCCCATTTTGCTTCAGAATGGCCCGCCCTCCTGCCTCTGCAAGCTCATCATCCAGTCTGAAGGTCACAGACTGACACTGGCTCCCAGCCCAACAGCTCTTTGGTTTGAAAGTTCTCACATTCCTTTTTATGGCCACCGTCATCCCACAACCACTCCACCTCTCCGCAGTCCTCCAGTTCAGGCCCTTGCACAATCGCTGGTTTTAGTGACCCTGCCATCGGTGGCCCTGTGTTTCTGCAAGCTGATCCTGAGCTGTGGTACATCTTTATTTTCTCTCTCTCTCTCTCTCTCTCTCTCTCTCTCTCTCTCTCTCTCTCTCCCTCCTTCTCTCGCTTTCTCTCTCCCTCCTTCTCTCGCTTTCTCTCTCTCTCTCTCTCTTTTTTCTCTCTTTTTTTTCTTTCTCTTTTTTTCTTTCTCTTTTTTTTCTTTCTCTCTTTTTTCTCTCTCTCTTTTTCTCTGTCTCTCTCTCTCTCTCTCTCTCTCTCTCTCTCTCTCTCCTTCTTCATAACTTTACCATTGAGAGTGATATAAAAGGAGGAGATGTCTGACTAGCGTTGTTGCTGCACTATTAATCTGGGGAGCCGGTTTTGAATCCTGCCATGGCAGATGGTGGAATTTGAATTCAATAAAATTCTGGAATTAAGAGTCTAAGGACGACCATGAATCCATTGCCAATTGTCGCGAAAACCCATCTAGTTTGCCTCATGCCCTTTAGGGGAGGAAACTGCCATCCTTACCTGGTCTGGTCTGCCCGTGACTCCATAACAATATGGTTGGCTGTTAGCTGTCCTCTGGGCAATTGTGGATGGGCAATAAATGCTGGCCAAGCCAAGCCCCATCCTCATCCCATGAATAAATAAAACAAAGGGCTTGTTAGCAGAATGCCCCAAGGAAAATTATCTCTGTGAAGAGTGTGCTATGTGAGAAGTGTAAAAAGTGCCATCGAGATGCAAGTTGTTGCAGTGGCTAGGGGTACGAGTTGTGCACACTTGCCGATGCGATGCTGAGAGCAGCGAACATTTCCCTTGTGCCTTTCTGCCTTAGTCCTTGCTGTGTCGGGTATTGTGCTGTTAGCTGAGGAGCCACGATTGCCTTGTGAATGGAGAATTCAGAGAATCCAATGTTACTTCATGAAAGGCTTGCTATGTGGAAGGCAGGCTTAACTGACCTTTCCTTATCAGCACAGTCGGGATCACCCTGAGTGATGGAGTAAATCCTTTTGAGTCAGGCCGGAGATATGTCCTGACTTGCACTAAGGAGGATTATGGCAGTCTTTCCCAAACCTTATAATTCACATTTCTCTACATCTTCAGGAGGCTTGGGGAGATTAATTGTTGCTAAGAGCGACCATGTGGGGACATTCATCAGATCCCCTTGCATATTTTAACAATAAAAACTTTTCAAGGGGTTGTACTCCAATTGACCTCATGACGCTCGTTGTGGTGAACGCGCATTTTTTTTAATGGTTCCATTTAACAGTCTCCATTTTTACAAACTGATTTATTCCTGTCAACAATAGCCCTTTGTGACAATGGCTGAGGTCACTGCAGCATCGACATTTACACTTGGAATGAGTGGAGTTGCTTCCCCCATTGACTAAAACTCCTTCTGGCATGTTTCCAAACTCAGAGTGACCTTCCCTCAGCTCAGCACCCTTTCTAACCTGCAGACCCAGCAGTGAGTGCAGTACGCTTGCCATGGACGTAGACCCAATCATTCACAATCAGTTGTTTCTTTTGGATAGGGTTGCCTTGCCAAGCTCCACATTGCGAAGGGCAATTGGGACAATGTGGTGTGGGCCCGACATATCCATTGAGACTTTTGTTGTGTGGGGTCCGAGGGAGTGTTGCTGAACAAAGAGACCTTTGGGTGCAGGTTCATAGCTCCTTGAAAGTGGAGTCGCAGGTAGATAGGATAGTGAAGGAGGAGTTTGGTATGCTTTCCTTTATTGGTCAGCACGTTGAGTATAGGAGTTGGGATGTCATATTGCGGCTGTTCAGGACATTGGTTTGGCCACTTTTGGAATACTGTATTCAATTCTGGTCTCCCTGTTACAGGAAAGATGTTGTGAAACTTGAAAGGGTTCAGAAAAGATTACAAAGATGTTGCCAGGGAGGAGGATTTGAGCTATAGGGAGAGGCTGAACAGGCTGGGGCTGTTTTCCCTGGAGCGTTGGAGGCTGAGGGGTGACCTTATAGAGGTTTATAAAATCATGAGGGCATGGATAGGGTAAATAGCCAAGGTTTTTTTTAAAATCTCTGGCATGAGGAGTCCAAAACTAGAGGGCACAGGTTTAGGGTGAGAGGAGAGAGATTTAAAAGAGACCTTAGGGGCAACTTTTTCCACACAGAGGGTGGTATGTGTATGGAATGAGCTACCAGAGGAAGTGGTGGAGGCTGGTACACTTACAGCATATAAAAGGTATATGAATAGGAAGGGTTTGGAGGGATTTGGGCCAAATGCTGACAAATGGGACTAGATTAATTTAGGATATCTGATTGGAATGGACAAGTTGGTCTGTTTCCATGCTGTAATCTCTGTGACTCTACGCTCATTACTATAAGCACCGGTGTTCTACTGGGACCCATTGGAGTCCAGGAGTAACAGTAATACTTACATTTTGCATTTCCTTAACACTAAAATGTCTGAAGGTGCATTAGGGATTATTAGACAGAAGACATGATACCAGGCTGCCTAAGGGGTGACTGAAGGCTCGCTGGAAGAGGTGGGTTTTAAGGAAGGGTCTTTGAGGAGCAAATGGAGGTGGAGAGGATTCAGGAGGGAATTCCAGAGCCTACAGCCCAAGCAACTGAAGGAAGGTTGCAAATAGCAGAACGATGGAAACTGCAGAATGCTAAGAGAGTCCAGAGTGAAATTGTGCAGGCCCCTTAAGACCTTGCAGACTTCTAGAGGTCAAGGGTGAGGCTGTGGCGAGATTTGAAAACCGGGGAGAGAATTGCCATTTCATAGCAATGCTGGGGTGGGCAGCCTGCGTAGGTCAGTGAGGTTGGTGGGAGTGGGGTGTATTTGATGTGGGCGAGTATGGTACAGATGATGGAGTGTGAACCACAAGTGTTTTGTAAGAAACCATTACCCTGGCATTTATTCGTAAGACCGCTGCACTCCATACAACCCAAGGGCTCACACAGTCACCAGAATCCCTTTTAAACATGGGGCTGATCTACAGTCACTTCCCTGCCTCTGAGTAGAGAGGTTTAACACCTGCAGCAGGACTTGAAGGTTACGGAAAGTGCTTGCTCATTTCACCTGCAAAATCCTACAGTGGGCAATAAGACAGTCTCCCAATCAATAGAATTGCGCCCTTTAAGCTAAAGGCTCTGGTGAACAGGCTGGTGACACTGTTTCAGAATAACGTAACATGGCAACAGACAAAAGCCCAGGCTTTGTCTGCCTCATGTGCCCCTAAGCCCAGGAAAGTCTCCAAATCTAAGCACTCCTTTTTTTTGAATAATTTACTCCCTTCTTCATTTCTGCATCTGTTCATTCTTAAGTGAATTGTTTAAACAGATCTTTGTATCACCAGGTTCAGTTCTGTCTCCCCACCCTCCCTGTTCACAGCGTAGCATTCCTCACTTGAGATGGGTGTGGGGGTGGGGTGGGGGTGGGGGGGGGAGAAAAATGCTGAAATATTTCCGCCTCTGTCGGCAGATATGTCAGAACCTGGGCTAACAGGAGATCAGCAATTATGAGCCTCCCCTCCGTCAATGAGCACTTTTCAATGCTGCAAGATGAGAATTCCTGGCACCTTTTTTCCAGGACTCTGCTTGTTGCTGCTGGGGTGGTCAGATAAGGACCAATGACCGCTTAAATCTGCCAGGGGCCTTGCTCTCTCTGTCTGTCTCTCTCTCTCTTTTTAAATTTTTGAAACGCTTTGCGTGCGCGTGGTTTGCATGGATTGCAAATTTTCTGTCTCCAGGCAGTCGTGAGCTACCTTTTTTATCGATGCACAATCTCCAACAGCATCCAACAACTTATTTTCCCTCGATCCCGTGCCCCTGATACTTAGGGAGGGCATCTCCTTCACCGCCAACCGACGCCTGGAGGAGGAACGCCCCATCATTGGCCTTGGGACCCTCCAACCACACTGCATCAATGTCGATTTCATCACTTTCCTCATCTCCCCTCCCCCCACCTTTACCCAGATCCAACCCTCCAACTCGGCACCTCCCCTCCTGAACTGTCCCTACCCGTCCATCTTCCTTCCCATTTATCTGCTCCACACTCCTCTCTGAACCATCACCACCGCCCCCCCAGCCACATTCATCTACCTGTTGCATTCCCAGCTACCTCCCCCTCTCCCCTCCAAATCCCATTCCTCCTCCCTCTCAGCCCCCTTGCACCCCTCCTACACTCCTGATGAAGAGCTAATGCTCAAGACATTGACTTTCCTGCTCCTCGGATGCTGCCTGACCTGCTGTGCTTTTCCCAGTGCCACACTCTCTGACTCTGATCTCCAGCATTTACAGTGCTCACTTGCTCCCGGAGGGTACCTGGTGTTGGCAGTAGGTCAGTGTGATTGTCGTCCGAGTCCCGACTCCTGAATTTTGACTGTATCATCTGGGCCGATGTTTGCTTGCTTCCTCTGCCAGCATTGCAAAAGGCTGCCCCTGGTTCTCCTTCTTCCTTACACTGTGGGATGCCTTGGGACTGGCTGACTGGAGAGAGATGGGGGGTGTGGGAGGGCTTGGCTGGGCAACTAACCCAGAGGCTGGCCTTTGGGACCCTGCCTCAGCCCAGCCTGATATTTGTTCAAGTGCCAGTGCCTCTGCCTCTGATCGTGAGCGTATTCCAAGACCCTCTGAAATCTTAGAGCTGCAGCCAACTCAGGATGGAGTGAGCTGGGGGGAACGGGGCAAGAAGAGATTTTTATGGTGTCAGTGAAGATGGCCAAGGGAAGTATGTTCGATACTAGATAGATGGTTTCATAGAATCCCTACAGTGTGGAAACAGGCCTTCAGCCCAACAAGTCCACACCAATCCTCTGAAGAGTAACCCACCCTTGGACGCATGCATCTAACCTACACATCCCTGCACACTGTGGGCCAACTTAAGCGTGGCCAATTCACCTAACCTGCACATCTTTGGACTGTGGGAGGAAACCCTACACAGTTATTGGGAGAATGTGCAAACACTGCACAGATAGTTGCCTGAGGCTGGAATCGAACCCGGGTGCTGTGAGGCAGCAGTGCTAACCACTGAGTCACCGTGCTGCCTTACTGGGGTACCCTTCTGTTTGGATTGCCAAACAGGATTGTGCCCTGGCCAGTCCTGCTGTTGGGTGAATCCCCAGGATCGATGGGATGAACTGGGCTGTACCTGACCAGCATGACCCCCCCCCCCCCCCCCCCCCCCCCCCCATAGGCTCCTCCATGTGCAGCCCCCCCCCCCCCCCCCAATAGGCTCCTCCATGTGCAGGCATCTATCTGTTTGAAATGCCCTGGGCAGCAGCACTAAAGTAAACTTCGGCAAGAATCAACCTGCAGTTATAATTCGGAGAAAAATGTGGCAAGGGTGAAAAGAAGCAGAGAGGTGTAACCCAGGCTGACGTGTGCCCCAGAAAAGGCCCTTTTCTTGCTTTGCAGCCAACAACAATAACTTGCGTTTATGTTGGTACCTTTATCCGCCACCCATTGTCATGAGGCACTTCACAGGAGCGCTTCTGGTGGGTGCATTTAGTATCCGAGGGAAATATTAGCAAAAGAGGTAAAGTTCACGAAGAATCATTAAAGGAGGAGATTGAGGCAGCTATATTTAGGTAAGGAATTCCAGAGCTCCGGAATGAGACTAGGGCCAAATGGAAGTTGGCAAGGAGCTGGCTGAAAGGCTGGTGCCTGTTAAATGTGACTGAATGATGTTGGGAGGACTGTCCCAGGTCTTCACACTTCTCTGTGCCTGTCAGGCTGCAGGTGAGAGAGCGTCATGTTAGTGCAGGTCCAGCCAGTGCTGGAGAGTTTTGGTAACCTCATCCTCTGCAGGCTAGTTTCAGCTTGACTACTGTCAGGGAAAGAAACTTTCCACTTGGGGATTTGGAGAGCAGGTTTCACTGACCGACCGCTGCTGGCCTCAGCTGAGCACTGTGTTTATAACCAGAATGCTCTTCCTGAAATCCTGTGCAGAGTCACTGCTTGAAGAGTGCTGACAGTGGGCGACTTTGCAAAGAAAAAGCCTCCCTGAACTCTGTTCCTGACTGGAATGGGAATGTTCCTGCTCAGTGATATAGGGCCACACATTGGGCCGTACACAAATCCTTGGTTGCCTGAAGCTTCATTCCTCTCGCTCTCCCAACTGAGCTATTCATTCTGCTGGGAATTCTTTAGGCTCTGGCCAGGTATTCCATATAAGGCCATTCTTTGCCTTCCCTCTCATGTCCCCCTGCTCCAAAAGACTTTCACTCTCTCCACACTCTGCTACTCCTCGAATTCACACCAGGGCCTTCATCCCGTCCAGCCATCCTCAGGATGAAAATCTCGCACTGCTTCACATCGATTCCCCTCACTGTTGCTCTGGCTCTCATGCTGTCTGCTCTTTCTTTATTTCTCACCCTCCTCGTCTTTCCTCCCTTCTTTCTTTTCTTTCTTTCTTTCTATGTTTCTCTTTTTCTCTCTCTCTTTCTCTCTTCCTTGCTTTCTTTCTTTCTTTTTCTCTCTCTCTCTTTGTCTCTCTCTCTCTTGATCTCTCGCTCTCTCTTTCTCTCGCTCTCTCTTTCTCTCGCTCTCTCTTTCTCTCGCTCTCTCTTTCTCTCGCTCTCTCTTTCTCTCGCTCTCTCTTTCTCTCGCTCTCTCTCTTTCTCTCGCTCTCTCTTTCTCTCTCGCTCTCTCTTTCTCTCGCTCTCTCTTTCTCTCGCTCTCGCTCTCTCTTTCTCTCTCTTTCTCTCTCTTTCTCTCTCTCTTTCTCTCTCTTTCTCTCTCTTTCTCTCTCTTTCTCTCTCTCTTCTCTCTCTTTCTTTCTCTCTTTTTCTCTCTCTCTCTCTTTCTTTCTTGTTCTCTCTCGTTCTCTCTCTCTCTCTCGTTCTCTCTCTCATTCTCTCTCTCTCTCTCGTTTTCTCTCTCTAGTGTCTCTCTCTCTCTCTCTTTCTCTCTCGTGTTCTCTCTCTCTCGTTCTCTCTCTCTCGTTCTCTCTCTCTCTCGTTCTCTCTCTTTTTCTTTCTCGCTCTCTCTTTTCTTTCTCGCTCTCTCTCTCTCTCGTTCGCTCTCTCTCTCGTTCGCTCTCTCGTTCGCTCTCTCGTTCTCTCGTGCTCTCGTTCTCTCGATCTCTCTCTCTCTCTCTCTCTCTCTTGTTCTCTCTCTCTCTCTCTCTCGTTCTTTCTCTCTCTCTCTTTCTTTCTTTCTTGTTCTCTCTCTCGTTCTCTCTCTCTCGTTCTCTCTCTCTCTCGTTCTCTCTCTCTCTCTCGTCTCTCTCTCTCTCGTTCTCTCTCTCTCTCGTCTCTCTCTCTCTCGTTCTCTCGTGTCTCTCTCTCTCGTTCTCTCTCGTGTTCTCTCTCTCTCGTTCTCTCTCTCTCTCGTTCTCTCTCTCTTCTCGTCTCTCTCTCTCTCGTTCTCTCTCTCTCTCGTTCTCTCTCTCTCTCGTTCTCTCTCTCTCTCTCTTTCTCTCTCTCTCTCTTTCTTTCTCTCTCTCTTTCTTTCTCTCTCTCTCTCTCTCTCTTCTCTCTTTTTCTCTTTCTTTCTTTCTCTTTCTTTCTTTCTCTCTTTCTCTCTTCCTTTCTCTCTCTCTCTCTTTCTTTCTCTCTCTCTTTCTTTCTT